>NC_056445.1:2107500-2367512 GCF_018296145.1 Oncorhynchus tshawytscha
CAGTCTTGTTCTGGAGGCAGAACTGAGCGATTTGCCCTTAGATAGGCCAGCTGGCTATATTGTAAAAATTCATGACAACAAAAATGTATTTAAGGTTAGTGGTTAGGCATTAGGGTTATCAGTGTGGTTAAGGTTAGGTTTAAAATCTGATTTTATGACTTTGTGGCTGTGCCAGTTAGTGACCACTCTGCAGAGCTGCCTCCAGATCAAGATTCATGACGAAAAACTCTAACCTCCACTTCACAGTTCCAGACTTGGTAACAATGCACAAATGTATCAGCTTATTTTACCAGCATTGGGCCGCAAGAAAAATGTGGCTTCCTAATTTGTCTTTCTATATATTTATGATGCCGTTGACGCTCATAGCCTGTCTGTTTTCTCTCATTGACTCCCATACATTCTATTTCCAGCGTAAGCATGCTTGCTCACACTATAAAAAAGGCTCCAGTATGATTTGGGCTTTACCCATAGTGAATCAGCCGGTCCCAGTTCACTCCCTAACGCTTTCCCTTGGCCCTAACCCTTAGATGTTTGTATATGTGTAAGGTGAAAGCAATAAAACTAACTTAGCAATTAAAGAAAAGCAAATTTTTTGTCCATTGAAATAACATTGCATTGATCAGAAATACAGTGTAGACATTGTTAATGTTGTAAATGACTATTGTAGCTGGAAATGGCAGATTTTTTTATGGAATATCTACATAGGTCGTACAAAGGCCCATTATCAGCAACCATCACTCCTATCTTCCAATTGCACGTTGTGTTAGCTAATCCAAGTTTAGCATTTTAAAAGGCTAATTGATCATTAGAAAACCCTTTTGCAATTATGTTAGCACAGCTGAAAACTGTTGTGCTGATTAAAGAAGCAATAAAACTGTCCTTCTTTAAACTAGTTGAGTATCTATCTGGAGCATCAGCATTTGTGGATTCAATTACAAGCTCAAAATGACCAGAAACAAAGAACTTTCTTCTGAAACTCGTCAGTCTAGTCTTGTTCTGAGAAATGAAGGCTATTTCATGCGAGAAATTGCCAAGAAACTGAAGAGCTTGTACAACACTGTGTACTACTCCCTTCACAGAACAGCACAAACTCACACTTACCAGAATAAAAAGAGGAGTGGGAGGCCCAACTGAGCACAACTGAGCAAGAGGACAAGTACATTAGTGTCTAGTTTGAGAAACAGATGCCTCACAAGTCCTCAACTGGCAGCTTCATTAAATAGTACCTGTTAAACACCAGGCTCAACGTCAACAGTGAAGAGGCGACAGAGAGAATACAGTAGACGGCACGGGTCAAAATTATTGATTGATGACCCTGCGTCATGATGACGTGTACATGTCTGAATATGGGCCTCCGGCCCGTCCCCCCTGTTCATGTGGTCACGTGTCAGAGGGTGTGTGTTATTTTATATCTATATGGTATGCTTTGAAGTAGTCATGGTGATTGATGTCTAGGGGGCCTGGTTGAACTGGGGAGGGGTGGTTGAGTGGTTGAACTTTTGGAACGTGTATGTCCCCCACCCCCAGTTTTATCGCCCTTATGTTTGTTATCTGATGAAGCAGGAATGTCCTGGGGGTATAGGGCTGTGGCATCTGCATTATAAATGTCCAGTACAAACAATTTTTAAAATAAAGACCTGAATATTAAACAGCTAAAATATGTCTACAAGGCCAATTCTCGGAGTGCTTTGCAGCTCATGTCATGAATCCAACGACAAAAGCCTGGAGGATGTTTTGCGTGAGGCTCCAGAATGTTTTAAAGGATTTTTGTGTACGAGTGAGGGACATATGTCTTACATATTCCACCCTGAGGAATCTACGGTTAAGATATTCACAGACAGCGTGTCCCAACCCTTTTATCGGGCAGAACCCGAGAGTTTTTCTCCAGCGCTAAGGATGCGAGAATGGCTTAAAATAAGACTCGCGCAGTGTCAAATGGAACGCGCCCTGTGTGCTTCAAGGCTGCCCGGATATGCGTTGGAAGAACAAGTCTGTGGACGAAGTGATTTAATGGCCCTAAGAGTCGCTTCAATGGCGTATACCCCGGACTCCAGAGTGACAATTTTAGCATGTGAACAATTTGATAGTGCAAATGCATCGAAAACGGTCAGTTCATATGTATCTTCCAAAGCATGCAAGGATGTACATTTTTTTCAAATAATGTTCAGTTTTAAATGGCGCGATTACCATATTTTCCGAACACTGATGAATAAGCTGGACAGTCTTTTCGAAAATCGTGAACAATTACGACGATGGCCGAGGTTATCGTTGAGACATACCCAGGACCAACAAGGTCGATGGCGGCTCTTTCCCTGGAGTGAAAGCGGGCAGAGCTTCGATGGAGCGGGCAAAAGACTTTGCGATGGGGAATTGGAAACAGATAATGGTCATGGCTAACAGGACCCTATATCTGTAAGAAATAGTAAAAAATGTTGAATCATAACGTGTGTTAAAATGTAGGTGTTAAATATTTAGAATTAAATCATTGGTTTTGAAAATGTATCGCACCCATTTAACTAAGGGGAAGCGGTCTTTTCTCTCACGCTAGGGTCTGGAGCAGACAACTGTAAGATCTGAAAAAACATGTATTATTTTATATTCTTTTCCTACAATGGTTTGTTATGAACATTACGGTTTATTAAAGTTTGTAATAATGTACAACGGCAGGCCTCCAAGGTTTTTTACATAAAACACGTGTGATGCATGTTTAAATATTATTCAAATGTGTTACTTAATTCAAACATGTCTTAAAGGTTGTACGAAATATTTTGGAATTCAATAAAAGGAATTTAAAAAACTGTATCTCACCCGTAACTATGGCAAAAGGTATTTCACATCATCACCCAGCTCTGTCTCAAAGAAAAAGACATGGGAAATCAGGGTGCGTGCCTGAGTGGGCGTGTGACGGAGCAGCAGGAGTGTGTGTGTGTGTGCGTTTCAAAAACAAAAGGGTTTGTGTGTGTGGGTTCAACAAGGGGTCCCAGCGCTCTATCTGTAGAGAATCGTTTGAAACCAAGGTTTGCACTATCGGCCATATGGCATGTCAAGATATCGGCCGACCGCCCGGGGTTAAACACTGATATCTAATCAACGCACCAGGATCCCAACCAAACCGTATGCAGACAGAAAGGCTCTATGAATTCGTAGCCTTTTGGTCTCTAAACCAAAACATACAGGGGGGGTTGCATATAGGATATCTCTCGGAACTCATTCCGTACTTTAACAAATTGGGGCCAGAACGGGGAGCATCTATTTTAACACGGTTAGCACTGCTTTAGCGCAAACCCAAAGGCCCTAATATTTAGCTGCCCGGACAGATTAAAAAAAAATATTCTGAATAAGTGAATCTCTCCTAATGGATATTTCTGGAGGTGAATAAATGAAAAATATATTTTAAGATTTGTTTGAATATTATTTCAGGCCAAAGGCCAATATACGTTAAAAAGTGTATATATATAGCGTATAACTGTTAATATTGTCTAACGTTAGTTAGGATCCCAAACATTTACGCAGCTTTTACGCGGTTTACTGGATCTGGAACAACATGAGGAGGGCTCACAGTTTCAAAAGTCAGGCAGTCAGTCACCATCAGCCTTTTTTCGTTGTAAGTCCTTATAATTAAACACATACCCAAGAATATTTATATATAAAAATTAAAAAATAGTGTGTACTATTTTTAAAACTATTTTATGTATTTACAGCCGACATACAGCCAGGAATGATAAAGGATTCGTTATGGACATCTGACACGGGTGACTTGGATGCAATTCTACCGTTCTGTACGAGCAATTTTTCAAACTCACCGCGAATCCAAGGAACGTCTACCCCCGCCCGACATATTCCAGACCCCAACAGGCAACGAACAACTGTGGCCCAAGTACATTGCTCAGATTCAACGCCACCCGAAAACTACTGTTGGGCAGGGAACTTGCGGCTTCACGAGCCGGCGCTCCAGGGACACGGTATGAGACCATTATACATGTTGTTATTAGTTATACGTCTTTTTATTAGTTATACCTCTGTTGATAACATATGTTAAAACAAGGACAAATAATGTTTTTTCAGACTGCCCGGAGACAGGCCCTGCAGAATCTGGAACGCTAGAGGAAAAAAGCCTAGAGCCCTCTGTATCCTCAATTCGTCAGAACAAGCGCCAAAAAAGCTGAGGTATTTTAAATATGTATTGTTAATATATATTATTATACCTGAAATGTATTTGACATTTTATGTATCTATTTGACATTTTATGTATCTTTTTTATATTTAATAACGCAATTTTGTATGTATTATTTTCATTCAGACTCCGCCCCGGCGAAAAACGGCACAGACGGACACATACATCTAGAGCTGGGGGATTCCGGCGCACCGAACATTCCCGATGAAACATCCGAGAGACCTGTTTTTAATGACATGTCAGATGTTGACGACCAGCTATTCTGTGATGCGGCCAACCTTATCGACCCCGTCAATTCTACGGCATCAGTACAGGCCGTAGAACAAGAAAGGTTTTTCACATAATTTTCCAGGGCTTTGAAATCGAGGAATGTTTTGCTATACAAACGACTGGGGGATTTAATTGAGAGACAGTACAGAGACGATATGTTATTCTGGCATAGAACAATTCGACGCATGTTAAACAGCAACCCCATTAAAAAACGCAAATACAGACGCTAAAATCATACATGTAACACCAACCATTCCAGAAAGACCCAAAAAACGCACATCCTTAATTATCCAAAAATGGCAGAACTACAGCAACAAGGGGAGACAGTTGAAAGCCTCTTATCCCAGATTCCAGCCGAACTCCTAGAAATGATTAATCGCATGAACGAGTCAGGGACGCCCGATGAAAACATGTTATCCCAGATTCCCGAAGCCCTCATAACCTTAATTAATCGGATGAATGAGAGTCAGACATTTTCGGCCCCTGCCACCCCAACAGAGATAGACCAACCAGTAACGCCCAGGTCCGTAGAGTCTGAAACGCCACAAGATGTTTTTGGGGAATTGGAAAATTGTCTAATAAATCTGGCGGGAGATGGTCTTGATAGACGTGTCCGGGTTGTGTACCGGAATAAATTCAACAATACAGAGATTCGACAGTTTTTCAATTTCCTATGGGTGAATCAGAAACTTGACTATGCGGTATTTTACATGATGATAATGGACACTCTAAACGATCTGTTAGAGACGGCAAGAAATTATGGCGAACCACGTGATGTCTTACAGTTGGAAATTTGTGGAGATAGCCTGCATAACACAGTATATTTTATTTTACCCAATGGCGAAGCAGATCTTGAACAATTTACCGCGCTGCTAGAACGCCTTGTTCAGTCAAATTTAGCCATCATAGCCGATCGAACCCTCGAGCTTGTAGTGCAAATAATACGTCAACCCCAGGGGGGTGGGGGGCAGAGAAGGAAGCTTGATAGCCTAATGCAGTCAGAAATCATAAGCAATAAAAGGGCCTACCTCATAAACGTTCCCAATCCCGATAATAAACTATGTTTTGCAATAGGCCTAGTGCATTTACTTAACCCTGGATGTACTGATCTGACAGCATTCCAAAAGGCTAGAGAGATCCAAACGGGGGTGGGTCTCGGTATACAGGAGGCGGTGGCATTCTCCGACATAGTCAAATTTGAAAACTTTCTGAATTATCAAGATTGTGGTTTTGTACCACAGTAGAGCTAATGCAGCTCTCTTGAAGTTCCAAAACACCCCCCAACCGCACCCTCAGATTCTGTACTTTTATGTGCAAAACGAACATTACTACGCCATTACCAACATCACGGCATTTTTACCGCACCACATGTGTGTCCATCCTGCCATATCGGCTACACCTGAAAGGGGGGGCACTCGTGCCGTTATAACTGTTCGGTATGTCAGGATGCAGAGTGCCCAAGGCAACCCTTAAACTTGACACCCTGTGAGGATTGCCACCGCACATGTCGTTCGACCTACTGTTACGATAATCACAAAATTGAAACATGGCACCCTAAGGCCTGTAAATCTGTAAGCATTTGTGCCATTAACAAGAAATGCCCAAAATGTCATTGCAATTACAACCTTAAAATAGATAGCCCTAAACCGCATGTGTGTGGAATCATACATTGTCCAATATGTAAAGGGCCTTTGAAAAGCAGAGACGCTGAAGTGGTTCAAGAAGTGCCACACGAGTGTTATATTCAGCCCTTGGCTTAAGATGAACATTCAGAGAAATATGTGTTCTATGATTTTGAGACAAATCAGCAATCGGGGGGATCATTTGCCTATTTTTGTATCTACCATGACATTCAAGGGGGAAAAGTGGTCTGCAGAAGGATCCAATTCTGCACTACTCTTTCTAAAACATTTTAGAAAGCCACAGTACCGAAACTTCACGTTTATAGCCCACAATGCTAGAGCCTACGATTCTTACCTGCTTCTGAATCCTTTGATGCAGCAAGGCGTGGCACCCCGGGTCATAGCTCAAGGTAGTAAAATCTTGTGTTTTGTAGACCCAGCCTTCAAACCAGAGATACATTGACAGCTTAAGCTTCTTACCGATGCGATTGGCGCAAATGCCAGAGGCCTTGGGTTTTGAAAACTCTGTGAAAGGCTGGTTCCCCCACTTCTTCACATCTGAGGAAAATCTAAATTATGCCGGATCATATCCCAGCCCTGAAATGTACGGGTGTGATCAAATGTCTCCCAAAGAGCGTGAGAGATTCATGACGTGGTACGAGACAGTAAGACATGGCACCTTTGATTTCCATAAAGAGATGGAATCATACTGTGACAATGATGTGGTGAAGGATCGTGAAGGATGCCTCAGATTCAGAGAAGAGGTAATCAAAGATGCAGGCATTGACCCCTGGAGTTGTACAACTATTGCATCGGCATGCATGAAAACCTACCGTGCACACTATCTGCCTACAGCCTCTATAGCTATCCCCTCGCCTGACAACTACCGACGCCAATTCAAGTCATACTCTAGTGGGTCCATTCAATGGTTAGAGTATATGGCCCAGGATAAAGACATTTTTATTCAACATGCTTTGAATCGAGGGGAGAAGGCATTTGGCTCTTACCATGTAGATGGCTACACCCAGATTGACGGGGTTGAGACCGTGTATGAGTACAACGGTTGTTTCTTCCATGGTTGCAAATCTTGCTTTGTGCCCCAGAACATGTGTGTCCTAACCCAAAAGACTTTTGGGGAAATGTACCAAGAGTTTCAAGACAAAGTTGATTCTTTACAGGCTACTTACGGTCTAAAAGTGGTTGTTTTGTGGGAGCACGAATGGACAGCCCTCAAAAAGTCTGATCCTCATGTTCAAGCCTTCCTTTCCAGCTTTGACACCCCCGAGCCCCTGGATCCCAGACAGGCCTTGTATGGCAGCCGTACCAATGCTTTGACATTGCGGTATGTAGCGCAACCCGACGAGACAATAGGCTATGTAGATTTTACATCCCTTTATCCTCATGTAATGAGTTCCTCATGCTATCCTATAGGGCATCCGGAAATTGTTCATCGTGATTTTGACTTACCTCAAAACTATTTTGGTCTGATCAAAGCAACAGTCTACCCTCCTAGGTGTTTGTTTATACCTGTGTTGCCTTACAGGGGCCCTCAAGGAAAACTTTTCTTTCCCCTTTGTTGCACCTGCAGTGAAAACATACAACAAAACCCATGTGATCACTCCGATCAAGAAAGGGCCCTAACTGGGGTGTGGGTCACAGTTTAATTCTCTAAGGCTTTAGAGATGGGGTATCGTGTGGCCAAAATCTTTGAAGTATGGAACTTTTCCAAGAAATCAGACACTCTTTTTAAAGAGTACATCAAGACCTACTTGAGATGTAAGCAAATGGCTTCAGGCTATCCTGCATCGGTCACAGATCAAGAGAGTAAAGACAGGTACATTCAAGACTATCACGACAGAGAAGGCATCCTTCTTGACCCTGACAGAATAGAGGTCAACAAAACCAAACGAAATGTGTCGAAATTGTACTTAAATTTGCTTTGGGGCAAATTAGCGCAGAGGTGTAATATGCTAACAACGTCGATTATTAAAGACCCTGAAGAATTTTGGGAATTTGTTTTTTCCCCAATATACTCATCATAGAAACCTGTCCGTGCTTTACTTGGTGCAGAATGTGTTTCACCAAGGTAAAAATAGCCGCACCATCAGTTTGAACGCCAATTACATGGTTTTGTTCAAAATTCCTAGAGACAAACTACAAATTAACACTCTAGCTCAGCAGATGTACCCGGGAAAGAAATCCTACTTCATTGGGAGCTATGTGGACGCTACCAAAGCGCCATTTTCTTATTTAATCGTGGATTTAAAAGCAAATACTCCAGAACACCTGAGGCTACGAACAGGTCTGTTCCCGTGGGAGTGGCCGGCTGCGTACATTCCTAAAAAGTAACCCCTATGTCTCTGCGTTTAAAAAGAAACTTGCCCCTCTTGAGAAGCCTAGTTGGGGCTACATCTAATGAACGGAAGGCCATCTTGGGTCACTGTTCTTCAGATCTCATATTATCCCTATGTGAGATTGCTTTGAATCTTCTCAAAGGACGCATTCCACTCACCCTGACACAATTGAAAAAATTAAAGAGACAAAAGACCGCGATCAAGCTCTTTGCCAATAAAAGGGTCAGTCTTCAAAAGAAACGACATAGCATACAACAGTCTGGCGGTTTTATTCTACCTTTACTAAGTATAGCCGTGCCCTTCATCACCAGCCTTATTGCAGCCCGACGTGGTGGTTGAACACATAGGGTGATGGCCAATAAAATGTATCTGGTGCCACAACAAGAGTTGGATAGACTTAAAAAACAAGTGCAGGGTCCCGAAAATATCAGACAAACAGCGGAAAATGATTTGGATACGGCCATGAAGGATATTTTGAATCAAAAAGGATTGAACCCCTAGGATAAGGTCCAAAAATACCCAAACCTCTTGCAAAGGTATTGTCCTTGGTGAAACAAGGGGAGAGAGAGACAGGCCATTTAACTATTTCCCTACAGGACCCTTTAAAAGATGACGAGCCTAGCGAGAGCCACGTCCCTGTAATGCCTGTACCTGCGAGCTTACCGTCTGAAGATCAAATGCCTGTTGAAGATAAAGTTATGCATGACTTGTTAACCCATGTTCCGGCACGTAACAGGAAAAATGTTAGCTACATTATGAACAAGCTAAAAGACTCAAATGGGGCAGCTACTTGGAACGACAAAGGAGAGTTTATCCTTCAGGGTTCGGTTGTCAAGGGTTCACATATACTTGACTTGCTTAAAAGTACCACATCTGCCCACAAGGTTGCTGATGACAGAAGACCTTCAGGGTGGCTTCAGTTTCTTAAGGCCCTGGCCATCCTCAACATACCCCTCTCGGGTGTACCCAACTATAAGATTTGTCAACAGATTCACTCTTTAAAACACAAACCTTCAAAGAGATACAGCACCCCTAAAGATGCCCCAAAACCCTCGCATCCTTATGAAATGAATGACGATAACCCATTTACCCCCCTGAACGCCTCCGGACCTTTCCCTAATCCCGATCTCTCTGGGTGGTTAACTTTTGAATGACTTTTGAATGACTATGATTAAATTCAATACATTTTATTTTTAAAAATAAGCAATTTAACATTTGTGGCATTCTTGAAACATTTGGCGTGAGCATACGCCTTGATTACACGTTCTTAAAGGATACACATTTGAACACTTTTGATATTTTCTAACAAAACAAGCTACAACGTTATCATTACTTCTTAAATCATCCTTATAAAGAGACATAACATCTTCAAAAGAAACTCCCCGGGCTCTTTGGCATAGGTAGAATACACAGTGTTGACCGCATGTAGTTGAAAGGTTATCTTGCACCTGTTTGTTGTTGTATATCTTTGAGCAGTTTTTGGTCAGAAATTCTTTAATAGATTTGGGGAAATGTGAAAAACCGGGGGGAAAGCCATAGGAATCAAAAAAAGTTGAGATTTTTCTTCCTCCTTCCTCTTCTAATGTCACAGCTAGCCAATGTTCACCCGGCATGTGTTTAGGATGGGTATTGACAATAAACATGGCAGGCCGCACTATCCATTTCTCCATAGGTAATTCATCACAAGCCAACACTCCGCAAAATTGTTTTCCAATCAGTCGTCTCATGAGCCCTTCCAACTCTTGGGTATTCATGTCTTTGCTCAACGATCCTTAATAATAATCTACTAAAACCTGTCTTCGGCTATTCACCTCCAAGATTGAATCAGAGCAGGCATAAACAATCATGCTAACGGTACAGGCTAAAGGTGTACGGAAACGCATTTCCAGCCTGAGGTTACCTTGGGACACCACCGAAAGATTTCCTGAGGTGTCATCATCAGGGGATAAATTGAAAGTATACATTGTGTAACCCTCTGCAAAATCATTTCTGTCAATAGGTAAAGAGAGATCTTTTAGATGCCTCCCGGTAGCCAGGAATAGATTGTAAAATTCTCGCACAGATATGTTGTTATTAAATTGCGGTTGGAAAGCCTTAGCAGGGACCTGACGTCCGTCCTGACACCGAGCTACATACTCTGCATTGAAGTGTTGAAAATTAAATGGGTTTTTATTTAAGCTGCCCGTATTGGAGGCGTGATCAACCAAACCTATAACCACGTATCGCGGTAAAGGGCCTAGAAATAGGTTTTCTTGACTGCAGATTCTGCTGCCCACAGGTATGCTAAAGGTTTTCATGGTAATTCTTTGGAGAGGGTAAAGGGCATTTCCTTTCAGCAAAGCCTGTGAGTGACCCAGACGAACTGCCGGAGATACCGACACTTTTTAATAAAAGCGTGGCCCCCAACACTTTTAAGCTAAAGTCCCCGTCCGTTGCAGACATTAGGCAAAACTCATCCTTGGCCCTGGTTAATTTTAGTCTTAAATCAACCGCATTTAAGAGTAAACGTTCTTGAAAGAAAATGTCAGAGTGTATAGGGCCTAGCAGATGAAACTCTCGAGATTCTGCACAGTAGCGAGCCCGTGCCTCCAGTCCTTTATTTGCACCGGTGGATGGGTCTGTCGATTCCATAGAGCCTCCTGCAGTATCCTTGCTAAAAAGCCCTGCGCTGAATTGGGTCTTGAGAGTGTCTTCAGAGTAGTTGAGTAAGCATTCCATGATGGCCCGGTATGGGTATGTGGCACTGCTTTGACTGATTAGACGTTCCCCCAAAGTCACATCCACTTGGGAGAAGATGGTGGCCACTGGGTAATTAATGAGACTCACTTTGGCATCGTTTGCAATATCAGTACCATCTCTTTTGGTCACTTTTAGACGCAAATGCACCAAGGTGTTGTTGAGGTCCAGATAGTTGTCACCGTGGCCGGGTATGAAAAACTCTATGGGGCCGTTGTCTGTAATGGCAGAGAGTTGGGCTATCTCCACATAACTGGACCTCTCTACTGAATGTTGGGTTAAGGGGGCCGTGAAAAGATCGAGCTCTGCCTTTATAGCTTCAGAGGACATGCGGTGTAAAAGAGCCATGGTGCTTGTTCTTTTAGAAAATACTTCCGAGTATTCTTTTTACCGTTTATGGTCCAGACCTCTTCACTTTACCCCGTCTTTGACTAACTGAGTTTTTTTTAACCGTTAACCTCCGTTTTTTAGGCGCAAGCCTGCGCCTTATACCCGGAGGTCTCTTTTTCGGTCTTCGAGACAACATCATCAACCCTGAGCCTTCTAGACTCTCGACATCTGGTGACGCCCTTCTGGTCATAGCATTGGCTACAACCTCACTTACTATATTTTATGCTGCTGATTTTAAATGAGGTTTGGCTATGCTGAAGCCTCTCTTCATAAACGGTAAAACCATCCTAAAGAGGTTATGGAATATATCTCCTATCCCCGAACCATACATGGTGGGTGAACCATAATAGCCGGGTAACCCATTACCCACTTGATCAACATAGTATGAGACATACTGGTTAGGGTCGAGATGTCGGTGTTCCATAATTTTAATTTAGATGTATTATGTATATAAAATATATAAAATATATAATGCTAATATTATATATGTAGAAAGGTTTTGGCGGGTCTAAAGTGGAGTTTTACAATCGTTTTACCATATGTAAATTCAATGTTTTCGTTCTGATCCGTTTTAAGCTCAACAAGAATTTTTTCAATATATTTCTTGCTTACAGGTACGTAGTGTGGCTTGTCGTAGGTGACAGTGACTATGTCCCCATCCTTTCCGTCTATATGAACCGTTCTCAGGAGTGGCACACAGCTGTCTCCGACCCTTTGATAGGATATGATGTCGGTATACACAAATATGTTGTAAAATCCTGCATGTATATCCGCGGGGAATGGGAATAATTTATCTCTCACATACGTCCATTTATTGGGACCCATCCCCAACATGTATGCTAAATTACCGCCGGTCTTTATCCCCCCGGAAGCATCTCCTGAGATCTGTACACGTTTATGTATAGGGTTGTACGTCAGGAATATTTCCATACTGTTCTGCGATAGACGTTCATTCAACTCGGAGACGGTTCTATAGAACCCTTTTTTAACCTTAATAAATTTCGCAGGTTCCGATAACTTTTTGAAATAAAAATCCCGGTCCTTATCTTTGATATTATACCAGTTATGTGGGTATGTAATCTCGCTGAGACCTACTTCCCAGGCCTCTGATAACTCTATAGGCTTTGGAAAATTGGTTGTATAATTCGAACTCTTATTACGATATATATGTGCGGACGCATTACTGGGGAGAGTCAGGTAGAAGCCGCTGTGTTCCATTATGCACTCCGGTGTACACACGAATGAGGATGTATTTTATCATGCATGGGGGTTTAAATTAACCCCCAGATGCCTCCACCACATCATTCTCTAATACCCAGCTGTTGAATTTTTGGGTCCAGTTTTTCCAGCGGACCTGCACCCATTTTTGACCTTTCTCTCTCTTTTGATGTAGAATCTCCTCTACGTGAAACACTTTGTCTTTACCCACCTTTACCTTCTGTAATTCCTTCTCATAAAAAGATCCCTCTATAAGTTCCCCGTCATAATCTTTTAATATGTAGACCGGGGGTATGCGCGGCAGACATTCTGTAACCGTGAAAAGCTCGTCACTGTATCCTTGCACGTATTTTTTATCGAAAACACCCCTCAACTTGGATATACGAACCAAGTCCCCCACAATGAATTTAAAAGGTATTTTTTTCTTACGGCAAAGGGGGAACATACCATACAGATTTTTAAAGACTTGAAAAGAGTTTTCCGAAGAGACCTCGGGAGGGTTTCATCCTTATACTCTTATGATAACTATTGTTATACCCAATTACTAAATCTTGAACTATATCGATATATCTATGCGTGTTGTGAGCTGTAAAATAGCGCCACATCCGCTCCTTCAGAGTTCTGTTAAAGCGTTCAACAACTGAAGCTTTCAAATCTGAGCCTGTAGCAAAATGTACTATATTGTGCTTCTTCATGAGTTTCTGAAAAGTCTTATTAAAAAATTATTTTCCGCCATCAGTCTGCACTTTCTTGGGGGCACCGCCTTCCTTCAAGATAGATTCAAAGGCCCGGGTCACCTCTGCACCACTCTTATTTTTTAAGACCCGGACAAAAGCTATTTTAGAGAAAATATCTATAACCGTTAGCATGTAGCGATTTCCATCATTTTTATCTGCAAGGGCCTGCATGTCACATAGATCCGCCTGAAATTGCGACAATGGTTGGGTAGAAAAAACTCTATTTCTGGGAAAATGTTTTCTTACGGGCTTATGCAGAGTGTGCGCATCCTGCTCTGATAGCCACTCATTCACTTTAGCATCGCTTAACCGGCTACCTGTTTCTTCGGCTATAGCTCTCTGTAAACGTTCCTTGCCCCCATAAGCCCAGGATTAGAGGGATTATAATAAATGTTTTTCAACATCTACTCCGCCATCCTTCTTGCCTCTCTGAGGTACAATTACGTTAATGAGCCACTTTCAAATAACAACAACATTTCATTTTCATTTTTGGGATTTTTATTTTCAAGAAAACATTATGTATTATGTATACAGACAATTCAGAATTCGTTGCAGGATACATGTCCCCCCTTTCTCAATGATCGAATCATGCAAAACCTTGTATATTTGGTTTAGATTAACAGGTTTGTTTCGCTGAATTTTTACAACACACACATCAGCTATAAAAGTATATAAACAACAAATATGATACATGTTACAATTAAATGGTGTTTCAAACAAATAAAGTAAAATCTTAGACAAGGTTGTTTCTAGTTCTTCAGAATCACCACCAAGCCGGGTTACCATTTGTGTCCATTGTAGACACTCGCCCGCATGTCATACATGATTCATGATTTGTTCCATTTTCAACACACGCTCTACATTAGTCCCGGAATTGTGGGTTGTGTCGAACGATACATTGTTCACTTTATTTTCAATAATTTGATGCATAACATTTGTAAGTTCTCTCAAAAGAAAAAAAGGTATTTATTCTCTCTAACATCGTATACACATAGTTACCCATTGCTCTACATCTAAATAACAAAAATATCACTCGGTCTCTTGGGGTTTATTGAGCCAGAAAGTCATCACATCAGCCACTACAGCCTCCCGGTATTTGTTATCGTCCACCAGGGTGTGTCGGATTTCTTTGAGTTTCTCGTGGATGTGGATCGCCTCATTCAGTTCATGTAGGAATGCCTCTGTTACCCCGTAAACTCTGGGAATAGACGGCACAAGGCCCATAGACTCCAGGGCTCTGACCAGCGATGGTATAAACCGGCAGGACCAAAGTCTTTTCACCAGCGCCTCAAAATTGTTGAAGAAGTAGTATCTTGGGGGTTCATATAGGCATGGATGCCTGCGCTGGCTGGGGTGATTAATCTCACAACCGATGCATTTTTCTCGTATATATTCTCCAATCACCACGTCTAAAAGCGTGGCTACTGAGGCCTTGATGGTGTCCACAAAAATAGTACTGACCACCCCATCGAACACGTCCTCAGGCTGTGTACATGTAGGGGGTGTCGAGGGTCTTGCCAGGGGGGAGTAGAATGTAGGGCTGCGAGGCATACAGTCCTTAGTGTCTGGCCCCCATGACGTTTCGGAGTTCTGGTATGCGTTAGGATTATCCATGGTTAATGCGTAGGTTAAGAACTGTAGGTTTTAAGGACCCTCCTTTTATTGTTGAACCAGCCCTCGGGGTATCTGGACGTGGTTAACGCCGCAGCTTACCTAGTTTTCTTGGGGGGCTGCCCCTTCTGACGTTGTACCTTCTTGGGGCTGCTCTGCGTCGTAATCCGCCGGATTCGTATATATTATGCACCTCTTTAGCCGAACAATGCTCTGGCGCTTTTGGCTCTGTACAAACAGAGCGTCCAACAACTCCAACATTTTCAATTCCATTAAATCCCAACTTTTAAAAGGAATAAGCATTCGAAGCCTAAAATCACCGACCAAACCGCCATCCCTGATGTTTTGGCTGCGGATTTCCTCTGTGCTGATATAGAACTCCACGCAGCCACAGGGAAGTCCATTCTTTCTCTGTATTTTCACCCGGTGAAATACTCTTCCGGAGACACTTCCCAACGGGTCTCGTAGCCTGTGAACAAGCTGTAACCCTTGGTGATACGGCTCAGTTCGGGACACAAAACCTGGCGAAAAACTGTCCAGTCTTCAACCCCATAGGCCACTCCTAATGTCTGGTCGGTATATTCTTCTCCTTCGGCTACTCTATAGGCCAAGTAATCAAACAGATACCCCCATTGCTGTCCGTTAGACATCGGCACTTCATCTTTCAGCGCAGTTGCGGGCGGTATCTGGGTTCTATACACATTTAGAAACCGTTTTTTTGGAGCATCGTATATTGCGGATGTATACTTTGCCCTTTCTCTATGTTTCAGACGCGGTCCTGCTTCAGTTGCTACAGTCATCACAGCTTTGCCACTGATCGCAAAATCCATGTTTAAAAATAGTGTTTACTGTTCTGGTTTCACAAGCCTTGTTCTGGACATTTGTAATGCAGATGCCACAGCCCTATACCCCCAGGACATTCCTGATTCATCAGATAACAAACATAAGGGCGATAAAACTGGGGGTGGGGGACATACACGTTCCAAAAGTTCAACCACTCAACCCCCACCCTCCCCAGTTCAACCAGGCCCCCTAGACATCAATCACCATGACTACTTCAAAGCATACCATATAGATATAAAATAACACACACCCTCTAACACGTGACCACATGAACAGGGGGGACGGGCCGGAGGCCCATATTCAGACATTTACACGTCATCATGACGCAGGGTCATCAATCAATCATTTTGACCCGTGCCGTCTACTGTATTCTCTCTGGCGAATCTCTCATGTGGAATATCAAAGTTAGTCTGCAATCAGGGTTAGGCCAAGTAGAATTTATTTATATTTTTTATCAACCTTTATTTAAACACAGAGTCACATTGACATAAAACTATTTTACAAGCGAGCCCTGTATATGTTTACAATTAAAACCCAGGAAATACATACAACATAACAGCTCTACAGTACCAGTCAAAAGTTTGATGACAGCTTTCCACACTCTTGGCATTCTCTCAACCAGATTCATGAGGAATGCTTTTCTAACAGTCTTGAGGGAGTTCCCACATATGCTGAGCACTTGTTGGCTACTTTTTCTTCACGTTGCGGTCCAACTCATCCCAAACCATCTCAATTGGTTTGAGGCCAGGTCATCTGATGCAGCACTCCATCACTCTCCTTGGTCAAATAGCCCTCACACAGCCTGGAGGTGTGTTTTGGGTCATTGTCCTGTTGAAAAACAAATAATAGTCCCACTAAGCGCAAACCAGATGGGTTGGTGTATCGCTGCAGAATGCTGTTGTAGCCATGCTGGTTAAGTGTGCCTTGAATTCTAAATAAATCACAGACAGTGTCACCAGCAAAGCACCCCCCCCCCCACCATCACACCTCCCCCTCCATGCTTCACGGTGGGAAGCACACATGCAGTGATCATCCATTCATCTACTCTGCGTCTCACAAAGACACAGCAGTTGGAACCAAACATCTGAAATTCAGACCAAACGACAGATTTCCATCGGTCTAATGTCCATTGCTCTTGTTTCTTGGCCCAAGCAAGTCTCTTCTTATTATTGGTGTCATTAGTAGTGTTTTCTTTGCAGCAATTTAACCATGAAGGCCTGATTCACGCAGTCTCCTCTGAACAGATGATGTTGAGATGTGTCTGTTACTTGAACTCTGTGAAGCATTTATTTGGGCTGCAATCTGAGGTACAGTTAACTCTAATAAACGTATGCTCTGCAGCAAAGGTAACTCTGGATCTTCCTTTCCTTCGATGGTCGTTATGAGAGCTAGTTTTATCATATTGATGGTTTTTGCGACTGCACTTGAAGAAACGTTCTATGTTCTTGACATTTTCCGGATTGACTGACCTTCATGTCTTAAAGTAATGATGGACTGTCATTTCTCTTTGCTTATTTGAGCTGTTCTTGCCATAATATGGACTTGGTCTTTTACCAAATAGGGCTATCTTCTGTTTGCCACCCCTACCTTGTCACAACACAATTGATTGCCTCAAATGTATTAAAAATGAAAGAAATTCTACAAATGAACTTTTAACAAGGCACACCTGTTAATTAAAATGCATTCCAGGTGAATACCTCATGAAGCTGGTTGAGAGAATGCCAAGAGTGTGCAAAGCTGTCATCAAGGCAAAGGAAGGCTACATTGAATAATCTGAAATGTAACATATCATTTGATTTGTTTAACACTTTTTTGGTTACTACATGGCTCCATATGTGTTACTTCATAGTTTTGATTTGGTCATTAATATTCTACAATGTAGAAAATAGTCAAAAGAAAGAAAAACCCTTGAATGAGTAGGTGTGTCCAAACTTTTGACTGGTTTGGTACATTACAAATAAAACACACTATAATAAAACCCATAATACACATCAAACATATTTAAGAAAAGCAATCTCAGTCTGTAACATAAAAGTCTCTAATCATTAATTTAAGGATCCAGAATATCTAATTGCAAGGAATTCTGTGTATTTTACCACACATAAGGGGCAAAAAAACTAAAAGCAGATTTCCCCAATTCTGTGGCGAACAAAGGGAGTTAAATTAAAATATAAACATTTAGTTCAGTAACATGAACAATTCTCAGGCCAATAAACTGCTAAAAATATGTAAATGGCATACATTCATTAGCTGGCAATAAAAGTCATACTTAATCGGTATGTTCCTAGTCTATTTTGAAGTGTTATAATATGTACCACTGACACGATTGCCTCTACACAAAACATTTCTACGTGACCGTTCTGTGAAATTGAGCCCTGCTGAACAGGTCCCGTATTTTTGGCAACAGCAACGTTCAACTGTTAATATACTCGGCTACAGAGACGAGTATAGAGGCTTTCGGAGGTATAATGACCATATTCATAATCACTTGAACTATCTATCATAGCGTTCACAAGGATCCACAGTGGTAGATAGCAGAGAAATAAAACATAATGTCATCGTGTTGGCCAAAGCTGCTGTTATATTTGGCATCACAGCACACCACCAGAACACTTCTCAACAAGAGCACTTGTGTTTGTTCAATGCAGAATAGAGATGCAAAGCCACAACCAAGCAAGGCAAGGCTAAGGCTGTACGATGGCTCGGTAATTACACAAGTAGGGGAGTGGGAACTACAAGCAAATCATGATGCTAAAGTTCCAAATGGTGAAAACCCTGCAGCAGACTCTCCTTTCAGCAGGTGAATACCTTGCAGCAGCTTCTCTTTTCAGCAGGTGAAAACCTTGCAGCAGCATGTCAGCACATATCAGAACACCTCAGATGCAATTCTGAAACAGTTTGAGTATGTTTTTGATGGGACGTGGGCGCTGCCAGGTGAGCTCCTCCTGTTGAACAGATTCCTCGCTGAATCCCCATTCCACTGAAAGAAAAGATACTAAATGTGGTTGATTCAATGGAGGAACAGGGTGTCATTATGAAGGTCACCAAATCTAGTGGATAAGCAACATGGTTGTGGTGGAAAAGCCTGGCAAAATAAGAGTCTGCCTCGATCCAAGTGCCCTGAACAAAGCCTTATGTAGGCACATTACCAAATGCCAACCATTTTTTTGTGTTAATTTTACCTTTATTTTACTAGGCAAGTCAGTTAAGAACAAATTCTTATTTTCAATGACGGCCTAGGAACAGTGTGTTAACTGCCTGTTCAGTGGTAGAACGACAGATTTGTACCTTGTCAGCTCGGGGAATCGAACTTGCAACCTTTCGATTACTACTTTTCGGATATGCCCAAATTGAAAAGGACTGCTTAGCCATAGTGACCGTATTGATCAATACATTTATGGTAGGGACTTTATCTCGGTGCACACTGATCACAAGCCATCTGAGGTTATCTTAAAAAAAACTCCTCTCTCTGCCCAGAAGAGACTACAGAGGATGCTAAAGCTTCAGCGTTATCAACTATAGGTAGTATACAAGAAAGGAATAGAGCTTCTCATTGCAGATTTTTTGTCCAGTGTAGCACTAACAACAACTAGTCACCCACGATATTGGACAAATGAGACAGTATATGCTCTACAGGCGGAGTTTGAAGATGTGAACCATGATACTGATCAAAACATCTCCCCGCAGACACGGGATGCTATTTAAGCTCATTCAGCAGAGGACAAGACTTCTGGACCAACATGACCCAAGAAATTAAACATTTTGTGGCTGTGTGCAGCATATGTAATGCTAATCTACCTAAGCAGCAAAAGGAAACGCTGCACCAACATGACGTACCAGCACGTCCTTGGTCTAAAGAGGGAATGGATCTGTTCACCGTACAGAACGTTCCTTTTCTGATTATAGTGGACGACTATTCAGATTTTTGGAAGGTGGAGAAAGTGATTGACATAACAGTGCTTGCATGATCGACTGTTGTAAGCAGCAGTTTAGCAGATATGGCATACCTGACAGTGGTGTAGTTACGGATAATGGTCCCCAGTTCATGAGTCAAGACTTTGCTATGTTTTCAAAAGCCTGGGAGTTCCAACGTGTGACCTCCTCACCCTGGATTCAACAGTGAAAATAGCAAAGACTCCCATCACAAAGGCTATGCAGGAAGGCACAGATGTGTGGCAAGCAATTTTGGCATGGAGAAATAACCCCACAGAGGGCTTCGGCAGCAGTCCTGTCTTGACGCACTCGCTCTCTGTTGCCAACAACTCCCAAGCTCCTCGCACCAAAGGTCATTAGGGATGTTCAGGCACACAATCATGCACGTCAGGACAAGTCAAAACATTACTATGACCAGCATGCAAAAAATCTGCCTGTAATTAAACAAGGCCAAGCTGTCAGAGTGCTCCTGTCACCTCAAGCCAGGGATGCCACATGCAGTCTTGGCACACGCATAGGGCACATCAGCGTAAGGTCACATGAAGTGTTAGTAAAGGGCCGAAAGTAAAGAAGGAACCGGAGGGACATACTCACAGTTCAGGAGAGAATAGGGCACAGGAGGGCCACATGGGAAGACTGTGAATATCCTCTGGATGGTGTGGGCAGGACACATAATGAGGAGACGGGGAAGACCCCATCAGGGCAGTTCTCTGCCGACCGTGCCACCACAATTTCAGAAAGATGTGGCAGAGGAAGGAGAGGCCCTGAGGCTCCTAGAGGTGCCCAACATCCCAGAGGTGCCTTAAGAGATGGACAATTAATTGTATTATTATTTTAAAAAGTGTTGACAAATAGGGATTTTTACTGTGGTATTAAAAAGGTATGAAGAGCTCGTGCTAATTTTATATGAAAAAGAAGATGTTGAGGTAATGGGCATAATGCCAACCCAGAGATGGCGCAAGTTGGGCGCCTATCTAGGAAGAGTATCATGTGATCCTGTCAGATTTGTATTATTACTTTTTTTTACAGTATTCATAATTTATTGTCGCTGTATCTGTCTGTTATTTTGTATCACGTTTACGTTTCCTTATGCAATATCCGTTTTGTATGAAATCATATATTTACAAAATCATCAGAGTGGGTGGCAAGGAATGAGTTAGCCCTAAATATTTCTAAAACTAAATGCATTGTATTTGGAACAAAACACTCACTAAACCCTAAACCTCAACTCAATCTTGTAATAAATAATGTGGAAATTGAGCAAGTTGTGATGACTAGAGTGCTTGGAGTAACCCAGATTGTAAACTGTCATAGTCAAAACATATTGATGCAGTAGTAGCTAAGATGGGGATAAGTCTGTCTATAATAAAGCGATGCTCTGCCTTCTTATCGACACTATCAACAAGGTAGGTCCTACAGGCCCTAATTTTGTCGCACTACTGTTCAGTCGTGTGGTCAGGTGCCACAAAAAAGGACTTAGGAAAATTGCAATTGGCTCAGAGCAGGGCAGCATGGCTGGCCCTTGGATGTACACAGAGAGCTAATATTAATAATATGCATATCAATCTCTCCTGGCTGAAAATGGAGGAGAGACTGACTTCATCACTACTGTTATTTATGAGAGGTAATCTGTTTAAACTACTGGCATACAGCTCGGACACCCATCCATATCCCACAAGACATGCCACAAGAGGTCTCGTCATAGTCCCCAAGTCCAGAACAGAATATGGGAGGCACACAGTACTACTGTACATAGAGCCATGACTACATGGAACTCTATTCCACATCAAGTAACTGACACAAGCAGTAAAATTAGATTTAAAAAACAGATTAAAAAAAAACCTTACTGAACAGCGGGGACTGTGAAGCAACACAAACATTGGCACAGACACACGCACGCACACACGATAACATACGCACTATTACATACACATGGATTTAGCACTGTAGACATGTGGTAGTGGTGGAGTAGGGGCCTGAGGGCACACAATGTGTCGTAAAATATGTGAATGTATTGTATGTTTTTAAAATTGTATAAACTGCCTTCATTTTGCTGGACCCAAGGAAGAGTAGCTGCTGCTTAGGCAGCAGCTAATAGGGATCCATAATAAATACACAAATATATGCAACAATAATGACACATTTTCTTCCGTAAACCGGATAAGTTGTGAAGAATCAAATTTATTTATATAGCCCTTCGTACATCAGCTGATATCTCAAAGTGCTGTACAGAAACCCAGCCTAAAACCCCAAACAGCAAGCAATGCAGGTGTAGAAGAACAATATGCAGACATTTTGTAGTTTATTTTTCTAACCCTAATCGGATTCTGATCAATATATTCGCCAATATCATTATAATATTGCACAAATATGTCTGAATCATCCCAAATATATTTGTCTGAGCTACAAAAAAAAAAAAAAACTATAATTGTAGGATTCCACGTATAGAGCTTCATGGCAGAAAACAAGCGTATGTATGTACATCTTTATACATACTGTTTTATATTGATATTGGAGCCTTGAGAACCTCAAAAATATACTATTTAAACATACTGCACCCTTTTTATATATAAATGTGAAATTTCCATTTTTAGTTAGAAATAATTCTAATAAGCTGTTTCTGCTTTGTCATTATGGGCTATTGTGTTCAGAAGGAAAAAAACATATTAAAAAAAGTAAAGGGGTCTGAATACTTTCCGAAAGCACTGTATATCAATCAGCATTGTGCCTGTCTTACTAGGCTATAGTTTGTGAACTGTATACTGTAAAATTCTATATTTTTTTAGACCATGAATATATTCATTTATATCAATGAAGTTTGGTAAAACAACTATCAAATCATATGCTGCTGTAAATAGGCATACGTTATTGTACTTCATCAGCCAGTAAGCTTCAATAGGACACATGGAAAGAGACCCTATGTCCTACCATTTGAAATGATGGTGTAGGGTACAATGCACTGCTAAAATATATGGGTTGGGCAACAGTACATTTCCCTGGATAGGTTCAGAAGGTGAGGGGTCAGGGGTCAACGTCAGGGGGACCAGGCTGCTCCTGAGGGAGGTGGTGGAGGCCTTCTCCCTCTCCTGTGGGAGAGAGCGAGACAGAGCGAAAGAAGAAGGGGTGGTGTATTATTTCAGAAAGCATAGCAGTCGTCATCTGAGCTCTCAGCAATAGGACTTCTATTTTCATCTGAGTTCTCATCTACATCAGAGTCATCAAAAATATCCCCTTCTCCCAGAATCAGATTGTGGTAGGTATTCCTGGTGTTGACTTGGTCTTGTGTCAGTTCACTCAATCGTCTCTTCAGGTGGCAGAGAAGGCCATTCTTCCCTCCCTCTGACAACTCCAGTCCACTGCACGTTAAGCAGGGAATAATTTACAATTCCACTACACAAAATAGTGTTGAGGGTATTTGTAAAGCCAGACAAAAAAGTTCAGTCCAAAGATAGTATAAACCTCAACTTACTCTGAACTTGCAGGTGTTGGGACAGTGCCGCCACAGTTCCCACTGCTCTTTGTAGGCTCCCCAAGTGCCTCTTCATCTCCTGCACCAGGATCCTCTCTTCCCCCTGCAGTCTGTTCACCAACATCAGTCTGTTGAAGATTGCCTTTTTTGATGGCAAGATGGCTGTTGCCTGTGAGATGTAAACTCACAGAGGTATATAACAGAACAATAGCAATGATTGCAGCCTACGCTAAATGTAAACATTCAATCAAAACAGATACCAACTGCAATCATATACTTACTGGTGGCAAGTCTCTCCCATGGCAACACAAAGTTGTCAGTATTGATCAGCTCATCCACTGTGGGGAGCCTAAACTCTGCCTGCTGCTCGTCAAGTTGAACAATGGCAGCTGTCAAGGCTGCTTTGTCCTCAACAATTTTTCTCAGAATCTGATGCCACCTCTTGTTGTCGTCTGAATAAAAGGGATGATTAGACGGACTGAAGATTCAGATATATTGCATGACTATAAGTTACAGAGCTACTAAAGAGGCACAAACAAAGAGAGTACAAAGCAATCAATTCATTTCTAAAGCATTTGTTGTCATGCATGTATAACATTATTCAAGGCATGCAAAGTTGTGACTCACAAGGTACTCTGCTGTTTATGGTCATGTAACTTCTCAGTTTAATGAAATGTCTTACATTAGATCAATTAATAGCATAGGTCATGCCTACATTTGATCATAAACATGGTCTGATGTGTATGACTAATGCATTTTCTTTCACAAATTAGTTTTACTGCTTGAATAATAATGTGTTTGAGGTCATATTGTGGTTGGGTCTTACCTGTCAACGGTAGAGGAAGTGTTTCCTCTGTTTCACACTGAGGCAAAGACCTGTCTGTCCTGTCTGACTATCCTGTCTAATGGTAGAGGTAGTGTTTCCTCTGTTTCACACTGAGATACAGATCTGTCTGTCCTGTCTGACTATCCTGTCTAATGGTAGAGGTAGTGTTTCCTCTGTTTCACACTGAGGCAAAGACCTGCCTGTCCTGTCTGACTATCCTGTCTAATGGTAGAGGTAGTGTTTCCTCTGTTTCACACTGAGGTAAAGCCCCTCAATCATCTTCTGGAGATGCCCTGTCTGACTATCCTGTCTAATGGTAGAGGTAGTGTTTCCTCTGTTTCACACTGAGGTAAAGACCTGTCTGTCCTGTCTGACTATCCTGTCTAATGGTAGAGGTAGTGTTTCCTCTGTTTCACACTGAGGCAAAGACCTGCCTGTCCTGTCTGACTATCCTGTCTAATGGTAGAGGTAGTGTTTCCTCTGTTTCACACTGAGGTTAAAGCCCCTCAATCATCTTCTGGAGATGCCCTGTCTGACTATCCTGTCTAATGGTAGAGGTAGTGTTTCCTCTGTTTCACACTGAGGCAAAGACCTGCCAGTCCTGTCTGACTATCCTGTCTAATGGTAGAGGTAGTGTTTCCTCTGTTTCACACTGAGGTAAAGACCTGCCTGTCCTGTCTGACTATCCTGTCTAATGGTAGAGGTAGTGTTTCCTCTGTTTCACACTGAGGTAAAGACCTGTCTGTCCTGTCTGACTATCCTGTCTAATGGTAGATTTAGTGTTTCCTCTGTTTCACACTGAGGTAAAGACCTGTCTGTCCTGTCTGACTATCCTGTCTAATGGTAGAGGTAGTGTTGTTTCATCTGTTTCACACTGAGGCAAAGACCTGTCTGTCCTGTCTGACTATCCTGTCTAATGGTATAGGAAGTGTTTCCTCTGTTTCACACTGAGGTAAAGCCCCTCAATCCTCTTCTGGAGATGCCCTGTCTGACTATCCTGTCTAATGGTAGAGGTAGTGTTTCCTCTGTTTCACACTGAGGCAAAGACCTGCCTGTCCTGTCTGACTCTCCTGTCTAATGGTATAGGTAGTGTTTCCTCTGTTTCACACTGAGGTAAAGACCTGCCTGTCCTGTCTGACTATCCTGTCTAATGGTATAGGTAGTGTTTCCTCTGTTTCACACTGAGGCAAAGGCCTCCCTGTCCTGTCTGACTATCCTGTCTAATGGTAGAGGAAGTGTTTCCTCTGTTTCACACTGAGGTAAAGACCTGACTATCCTGTCTAATGGTATAGGTAGTGTTTCCTCTGTTTCACACTGAGGCAAAGACCTGTCTGTCCTGTCTGACTATCCTGTCTAATGGTAGAGGTAGTGTTTCCTCTGTTTCACACTGAGGCAAAGGCCTCCCTGTCCTGTCTGACTATCCTGTCTAATGGTATAGGTAGTGTTTCCTCTGTTTCACACTGAGGCAAAGGCCTCCCTGTCCTGTCTGACTATCCTGTCTAATGGTATAGGTAGTGTTTCCTCTGTTTCACACTGAGGTAAAGACCTGCCTGTCCTGTCTGACTATCATGTCTAATGGTAGAGGTAGTGTTTCCTCTGTTTCACACTGAGGTAAAGCCCCTCAATCTTCTTCTGGAGATGCCCTGTCTGACTATCCTGAAGTGTGGCTGTCAAACATAGGGCAAGTTACAAACATGACTCCAATGACATCAATGCAATTACGAAGTTGAGAGACAGAGAAACATTTACTTTTCTACCTGTTGGATTCTGGCTTGAAATATACTTATTCCTGTCATCATATTAGAACATATTGATGACTTTATATGTATAAGTAATGTATATGTTAGGGGTCAATTAAGGGTGAATGGGAACTTTGGGTATGGAAAGTTACTGAGTGAGACAAGGGGAAGTGCAGAAAGTTCATATTCTGTTCAAACATGTTATTGCTGAATATTCATATTTCTAAGGAAGGAGGCAAAGGGTAGCAGTCTGGTTTCAGTTCCTGATAAGGCAGGCCAGCTGCTGTGGAACTAGGACAATGAGGGATGTGGAACTCAACTCAAGATAAGTCCAACAGTTGAAGAGAGAAGACACTGCTGGGAGGGGCGCCATGGGGGTCCACCCTGAAGACCATCTGACTACAGTCCTATCCCATATTCACACACTTCCACGCTCATGAGGGTCCTAGATTTAGGCAGGGCCATGACAATACAAGTTAGAGGAACAGACTGAGTTTCTGCCTAACAACACAGAAGGAGTGTTTATCTAAGGCATGCGAGGCGGTGACTCCGCCTAGTCGGAAGGTATACATATATGCTTGTGTTGAATAAAATGTGAGATTTTTCTGGTTGTCCGTTTGAGTTTTTGCTCTAATTCTTGAGAACCTAACATACCTCCAGGCTACTGTTGCACCTCAGTAACCCACTCACGAAGCACAGCGTTGCTGATGTCCAGCTCTGCCTGCTTTTCTTCAAGGAAACTGGTCTCCTCCTTCAGTCTTTTGACGTTCTGAAAAAAATTCAATTCAATTAAGGAATAACACAGGTGAAGGTTATAATTTTTCAAGTGAATCAATCTAAAAGATTTGACTTTAATGTATACAGTCATCCTGATGTTTTCCTTTTTTAAGATGACTAATAAAATACTAAAAAGCTGAGCCAGGATTGCAGACAGAAGATCAGACTTGTAGAAATAGAGAAACAAGAATGAGAAAGCAGATACAGGTAAAAAAAAAAATATAATAATTTATGAAACCCCCCAAAAAAAAAAATACCTTCACATATCTCTCTGCCAACTTGCGATCCATGTTGGCAAACTTCCTCTTATTCCAGACCATTGTCAGGAGTGTGATAATGTCTGTCCGTACTGTTGGAAAAACATCTTCAGTCAGCTATTCTAATAAATTACTACTGCGTGCCTAACCAATCATCATAAAGACTGCAATTACAGTCATGTGAAAGATATAAAAACAATAAAATCATTAACATAGCATAACATAACATCATCATAGCATCATCAGTTAAGGCCAAAAAGTAAATGTCCTTCACTGTCAGCTTCTCCCTTCAGCAGTAACATGGGTCCAAGAAAGAAAGTGCATGCTGATCTTTTTGTTATGAAGTATATTTTTGTGATGTTATATTGCAGTTGGTCTTCTTTTTAGAAGAACATTCATTGTTAACTAGGTCATTTTCCATTAAGAAAAATTGTGGGATAGTAATTTGTCTTTTTGAATGACCCAAACCCCTCCGAGACACACACAGACACAGAGAGGTTGGAGAAACACGGTCAGATGTCTGGGATTTGAAACCAGCTCTCTAACCTCTAGGCTACTTGCCACCACCCTGGTGGTTTGGTTTGATGTATAATTTTGTGATGTCATCTTGCAGTCTGTCTCTCTATTTAGTGAGAAGCCTTTTGAGAAAGGCTTCTACGACGGTGTCTTGTGGCATTACATTATAGTCCAGCTTTATATCCAGAGCTGCTGTCACAACAAAGTACATGTCCAAGGCTGAAGAAGGTTTAGGATTGCAACATAATTCCATAAATAATGTGTAAGTATAAAGTGGTTCTTATATTTGAGCTCCAGCACACTTAGTAGTTAATAAGATAAACCTAATTGCCCCTCTCCTGGACTGTCACCTTGCCACGATGGAGAGGCTTGCGTTCTCCAATGACCCTGAGCGCAAAGCTGGAGGGGGTGCAGCCAAGCCGGTTGAAGGGTAGGAGGCAGACAAAGCAATCCATGATCCTCCATGTTGGGGGTTAAGCATGGGCCTAACTACCCCACCCCGGTAAAAACTCAAACATTGACGAATGGAAACCAAATAAATTGCACCATAGCAGGACATTTAAAGGTATAATTATACCCTGAACAAAACATCAACACATAAGAAGGTAGTACAAACCCTGAGGCCTCCCGGAAGCGGTATTCCACTGATAGCATGCATCTCCTATGAGCAGGCAGGACAATGGAGGAGAGCGCTTCCACAAAGCTTGTCTATTTCAAACCGCCTGTCTACTCGAGGAATGCCTTCTGGAATGTTTTGCCACATATCTTTCCACTCTAATAACATGCAAAACATACAGAGGTATAAGTAAGGGGCAATTTTTATATTAGGGACAAATATTAATCACAAATGTATTAAAATGAGAAAATTTGATGAGTATATACACACTTACCCTGCCAAAGTGCTTTTTTCTTCCATCAAACATTCCCACAAAGGCTTGACGGGAGCATCCTGGGGCCAACACCATCGTGTCTTCAAAGGACTTGAAGAGGTCCACAGTGAAGGTGGTCAGACGAGTCCCGGTGGCTGCCCAGTAGACATTCTTTAAAACTTTGTCCAGCCCCACTGTCCAATGTCTCAGACACCTGGATCAGTTCAGAGCAGGAAGGGACAGGTTGAAGCACCCTGAGTCAGGAGTAATTATTAGGAAGTAATTAATTACATTCTTTAAACAACCATACAGCTGTGGCACAGCCATGGGCAAAATACAAACCAGAATGTGGCACAATAAAAATCCAAAATAAATTGTTCTATATATTTGGACTGTAAATGCTAATGCATTGAAAATTGTGCAGTATGACTCAAAAGTATTGCAGGAGGTGCTATCAGATTTGATTTGAAACACCTAAACAATAAACACACACCTTTCTCCTGGAAGGTAAGAGACCACTCATCATCCTGATGAATTACAGTGGTTGGGACAAGGGGCGATAAAACCCTTCAAATTGAGACTTCCTGTTGTGCAAACCTTGATGCTATGGGTGGCTATGTCACATGCGGCACAGAGAAGATGCCCGGGCAGGCACTCTGCACCGGACAACAGCATCCTCACTGTTGCAATACTGCCACTGGCCCAACACAATGCCTTCAGCAGACAACGTGCTGTCCACCATTACCAATACTGCCACTGGCCCAACATAGTACCTTCAGCAGAGAGCATGCTGTCCACCATTACCAATACTGCCACTGGCCCAACATAGTACCTTCAGCAGAGAGCATGCTGTCCACCATTACCAATACTGCCACTGGCCCAACATAGTACCTTCAGCAGAGAGCATGCTGTCCACCATTACCAATACTGCCACTGGCCCAACATAGTACCTTCAGCAGAGAGCATGCTGTCCACGATTACCAATACTGTCACTGGCCCAACATAGTACCTTCAGCAGAGAGCATGCTGTCCATGATTATCAATAATGCCACTGGCCCAACACAGTACCTTCAGCAGAGAGCATGCTGTCCACGATTACCAATACTGTCACTGGCCCAACATAGTACCTTCAGCAGAGAGCATGCTGTCCACGATTATCAATAATGCCACTGGCCCAACATAGTACCTTCAGCAGAGAGCATGCTGTCCACGATTATCAATAATGCCACTGGCCCAACACAGTACCTTCAGCAGAGAGCATACTGTCCACCATTACCAATACTGTCACTAGCCCAACACAGTACCTTCAGCAGAGAGCATGCTGTCCACCATTACCAATACTGTCACTAGCCCAACACAGTACCTTCAGCAGAGAGCATGCTGTCCACAATTACCAATACTGTCACTAGCCCAACACAGTACTCTTCAGCAGAGAGCATGCTGTCCACCATTACCAATACTGCCACTGGCCAAACACAATGCCTTCAGCAGAGAGCATGCTGTCCACCATTACCAATACTGCCACTGGCCCAAAACAATGCCTTCAGCAGAGAGCATGCTGTCCACCATCAGCTCCTGTAGATCTTGTGGGAGTCTTGTGGAGATAAAGATAAAACATTTTTTTAAACATGACAGAACCCATGAAATTAATTGCTTGGCTGTATAAAAAAGGTTAAAGTTGGCGTGGCATTTGTCTGGCATTGTAGCAAACTGTACCTGTATCTTGTGGGGATAGGTGCAGGAGCATGAGTACTGGTAGTAGAAACTATTAAATACAAATTGTGTTATATTTCTTAATCAACACAACTTAAAGGCATTTGTATAACTGTGTTTTTTGGGTGAAGACATGAGAATCCACTACAACAGACATACGTCATAAAAGTATGATATACTTTACATCGTTATATTAGATATATATATAATATATATATATATATCATTAAATGACATGTGGGTAACTATGTGGTTTTAAGGGTGACCTGGATTCAAGCCTACCTCAGGTCAATTCCCCCTTCTACCATTTGATTTCCTGGGGGTCAAGTGACCTGGATTCAAGTCTACCTCAGTTCAATACCCCCTCCTACCATTTGATTTCCTTAGGGTCAAGTGACCTGGATTCAAGCCTACCTCAGGTCAATTCCCCCTTCTACCATTTGATTTCCTGGGGGTCAAGTGACCTGGATTCAAGCCTACCTCAGGTCAATAACCCCTCCTACCATTTGCTACTCTGATGAGCAGAAGTAGGATAGTGTATGAGGGTCAAAAGCTTGTCATGTTAAGGTGTGAGGGATTTGTGATAGAGAAGCACAGGTTGTGTTTTCTGAACCGAGGGAGTAGTGTAACGATCCTAGCCTTGATAAGTCTGTTAGGAAATCCCCCAAGGGAGTTCTCGCTCTTGGCATCTCCCTTGGAGTTCCTTTAGGGCAGGTTATACCAAACCTCTCCTCGGGCACCTCCAGAAGTTTCACATTTTTGTTTTAACCCTTAACGTACACAAATGGTTCAATTAGTCAATTAATCATCAAGCTTTTGACTAATGAAATTATTTGGGGTAGTTTAGGGTTAAAACAGAAATGTGAAACTTCTCGGGGGGGGGGCGGTGGAGAAACCGTGTTTTAGGGTCAGATTCCCCAGAGTCAAGCTCTATTTTGGGCGATTCTCACCCCCGCCATTAGCTGCAATATGGTGACCTGTTCCGGTAAGATCCATGTCTTCCTCTGTGACCTTTGATGACAATAATATACAATTGAAATGTTTTTATTTTCTTAATTTCACATTTATTTAACCAGGTAGGCCAGTTGAGATCAAGTTCTCATTTACAACTGCGACCTGGCCAAGATAAAGCAAAGCAGTGCGACACAAACAACAATACACATGGAATAAACAAACGTACAGTCAATAACACAATAGAAAAAAATCTATATACAGTGTGTGCAAATGAGATAAGATTAGGGAGGTAAAGGCAATAAATAGACCACAGTGGCGAAGTAATTACAATTGAGTAATTTATCGCTGGAGTGATAGATGTGCAGAAGATAAACGTGCAAGTAGAGATACTGGGTGCAAAGGAGCAAAAAATAATAGTTATTTTTCTGATTTTATTTCACCTTTATTTAACCAGGTAGGCTAGTTAAGAACAAGTCCTGATTTGCAACTGCAACCTGGCCAAGATAAAGCAAAGCAGTTCAACACATACAACACCACAGAGTTACACATGGAATAAACAAACATACAATCAATAATACAGTAGAAAAATCTATATACAGCATGTGCAAATGAGGTAGGATAAGAGGGGTAAGGCAATAAATATGCCATGGTGGCGAAGAAATTACAATTTAGCAATTAAACATCGGAATGGTAGGATGTGCAGAAGATGAATGTGCAAGTAGAGATACTGGGGTGCAAAGGAGCAAGATAAATAAATAAATACAGTATGGGGATGAGGTAGATTGGATGGGCTATTTACAGATTAACTATCTACAGGTGCAGTGATCTGTGAGCTGCTCTGACAGCTGGTGCTTAAAGCTAGTGAGGGAGGTAAGAGTCTCCAGCTTCAGAGAGTTTTGCAGTTCGTTCCAATCATTGGCAGCAGAAAACTGGAAGGAGAGGCGGCCAAAGGAAGAATTGGCTTTGGGGGTGACCAGTGAGATACACTTGCTGGAGCGCGTGCTACGGGTGGGTGCTGCTATGGTGACCAGGGAGCTGAGATAAGGCAGGGCTTTACCTAGCAGAGACTTGTAGATGACCTGGAGCCAGTGGGTTTGGCGACGAGTATGAAGCGTGGGCCAGCCAATGAGAGCATACAGATCGCAGTGGGTATAAGGCTAAAGGGTATAAGAACTGGTCTTCTAGTGCATTTGGAAAAGAGAGTAAAATGACCAGTTTTCTGGGCATGGAACAGTAGATTCAAGACATAATGTACAGACAAGGGTATGGTAGGATGTGAATACGCCAAAGCATTGTGTGACGATGAGAGAGGTTTTGTCTCTTGGGACATCATTTAGACCAGGTGAGGTCACCGCATGTGTGGGAGCAGAAACAAAAGGACTTGCTAAGGCATATTGAGCAGGGCTGGAGGCTCTACAGTGAAATAAGACAATAATCACTAACCAAAACAGCAATGGACAAGGCATATTGACATTAGGGAGAGGCATGCGTAGCCGAGTGATCATAGCGACCAGTGGATAGCTAGGCGAGCTGGAGACACGGCGATTCAGACAGCTAGCTGGCCAGGGCTAGCAAGCCAGCAGAAGGGCCTTAGGGGGACGTCGCGACGGAAGAAGTCTGTTGTAGCCCCTTGGACGGTTACGTCGGCAGACCAGGCGTGTTGGATCGGCAGGGCTCCGTGTAGGCAGTAAAAGGGTCCAGGCCAATTGGCAAAATAGGTATTGTAGCCCATGAGGCAGACAGGACTGGCATATGATATCTATTTAGAAAAAATGGTTACACTTTACATGCGTAAACTAACACACAAAACAAAATAGATACATAACACCATGTTAGTAGGCCTTCTTAGACCTTTTTAGTCCAGGTCTTCAGTGAATTATGTTGCCTCTGCTGTCCCTCTCTAACCATTGGAGGCTAGTGGCAGGAGCAGGTGACTGTCGCTTTGCAACTCGCTCCTTCTGATCCCAAAGTATTTATTAAAATCAAACACAGAATGGAAATCAAATCAAATCAAACTGTATTTGTCACATGTGTAGTGTAGACCTTACCGTGAAATGCTTACTTTACAAGCCTCTAACTAACAGTGCAGTTCAAGAAGAGTTAAGAAAATATTTACCAAATACACTAAAGTTAAAAATAATAAAAAGTAACACAATAAAATAACAATACTGAGAATACCGGTACTGAGTTAATATGCGGGGGTACAAGTTATTCGAGGTAATTTGTACATGTAGGTAGGGGTGAAGTGACTATGCATAGATAATAAACAGCGAGTAGCAGCAGTGTACAAGGCAAATGGAGGGGGGGTGTCAATGTAAATAGTCCAGCAAGTCTTATGGCTTGGGGGTAGAATCTGTTGGTCCTAGACTTGGCGCTCCGGTTCCGCTTGCCGTGTGGTAGCAGAGAGAACAGTCTATGACATGGGTGACTGGAAACTGACATTTTTTTAGGCCTTCCTAAAAAAACATAATGATGATGTTGGAGTTGTATTTGGCCACGTAGTCGTGGGTGAACAGGGAGTACAGGAGGAGACTATGTACACACCTCTGAGGGGCCCCAGTGTTGAGGATCAGCATGGCAGACGTGTTGTTGCCTACCCTTACCACCTTGGGCGGCCCGTCAGGAAGTCCAGGTTCCAGTTGCAGAGGGAGGTGTTTACTCCCAGGGTCCTTAGCTTAGTGATGAGCTTCATGGGCACAATAGTGTTGAACGCTGAGCTGCAGTGAATGAACAGCATTCTCACATACACTGGGGCAAAAAAGTATTTAGTCAGCCATCAATTGTGCAAGTTCTCCCACTTAAAAATATGAGAGAGGCCTGTAATTTTCATCATAGGTACACTTCAACTATGACAGACAAAATTTGAAAAAAAAATCCAGAAAATCACATTGTAGGATTTTTTATTTATTTATTTGAAAATTATGGTGGAAAACAAGTATTTGATCACCTACAAACAAGCAGAATTTCTGGCTCTCGCAGACCTGTAACTTCTTCTTTAAGAGGCTCCTCTGTCAACCACTTGTTACCTGTATTAATGGCATCTGTTTGAACTTGTTATCAGTATAAAAGACACCTGTCCACAACCTCAAACAGTCACACTCCAAACTCCACTATGGCCAAGACCAAAGAGCTGTCAAAGGACACCAGAAACAAAATTGAAGACCTGCACCAAACTGGGAAGACTGAATCTGCTTTAGGTTTAGCAGCTTGGTTTGAAGAAATAAACTGTGGGAGCAATTATTAGGAAATGGAAGACATACAAGACCACTGATAATCTCCCTTGATCTGGGGTTCCACGCAAGATCTCACCCCGTGGGGTCAAAATGATCACAAGAACGGTGAGCAAAAATCCCAGAGCCACACGGGGGGACCTAGTGAATGACCCGCAGAGAGCTGGGACCAAAGTAACAAAGCCTACCATGAGTAACACACTACGCCGCCAGGGACTCAAATCCTGCAGTGCCAGACGTGTCCCCCTGCTTAAGCCAGTACATGTCCAGGCCCGTCTGAAGTTTGCTAGAGAGCATTTGGATGATCCAGAAGAAGATTGGGAGATTGTCATATGGTCAGATGAAACCAAAATATAACTTTTTGGTAAAAACTCAACTCGTCGTGTTTGGAGGACAAAGAATGCTGAGTTGCATCCAAAGAACACCATACCTACTGTGAAGCATGGGGGTGGAAACATCATGCTTTGGGGCTGTTTTTCTGCAAAGGGACCAGGACGCCTGATCCGTGTAAAGGAAAGAATGAATGGGGCCATGTATCGTGAGATTTTGAGTGAAAACCTCCTTCCATCAGCAAGGGCATTGAAGATGAAACGTGGCTGGGTCTTTCAGCATGACAATGATACCAAACACACTGCCCGGGCAACGAAGGAATGGCTTCGTAAGAAGCATTTCAAGGTCCTGGAGTGGCTTAGCCATTCATGGCTTAGCCAGAAAATCTTTGGAGGGAGTTGAAAGTCCGTGTTGCCCAGCAACAGCCCCAAAACATCACTGCTTTAGAGGAGATCTGCATGGAGGAATGGGCCAAAATACCAGCAACAGTGTGTGAAAACCTTGTGAAGACTTACAGAAAACGTTTGACCTCTGTCATTGCCAACAAAGGGTATATAATAACAAAGTATTGAGATAAACTTTTGTTATTGACCAAATACTTATTTTCCACCATAATTTGCAAATAAATTAATTGAAAATCCTACAATGTGATTTTCTGGATTTTTTTCTCTCCATTTTGTCTGTCATAGTTGAAGTGTACCTATGATGAAAATTACAGGCCTCTCTCATCATTTTAAGTGGGAGAACTTGCACAATTGGTGGCTGACTAAATACTTTTTTGCCCCACTGTACATCCACAGGTACACCTCCTATCAGAAGTTTCTAAAGCCATGACATAATTTTATGGAATTTTCCAGGCTGTTTAAAGGCACAGTCAAATTATAAGTGAAGTAATCTTTCTGTAAATAATTGTTGGAAGAATTACTTGTGTCATACACAAAGTAGATGTCCCAACCGACTTGCCAAAACTATAGTTTGTCAACAAGAAATTTGTGGAGTGGTTGAAAAACGAGTTTTAATGACTCCAACCTATATAGAAGGTTCACAACGGTATATAGAAGGTTCACTCATGACAGAAGTAAATTGGTAGACATTGTGGATGGTTGATTTTCATTATCGTGGGAACTGTGTTAAATTGCGCAAAAGCAAAAGGCATGGCTCCACAGTTAACACTAAAAAGTTTTGTTATTTATCAGCTTTAATACATTAAGATCTTAGGTGAGAACAACGCTCAACTTATTATTTATTAACTATATTATAACTATACTATATAACCAAAAACAGACCTGCAAGGTGAAAACACTAAACAGAAAATAACCACCCACAACTAACAGTGGGAAAACAGGCTACCTAAGTATGGTTCTCAATCAGACACAACGAAAGACAGCTGTCCCTGATTGAGAACCATACCCGACCAAAACATAGAAATACAAAACCTAGACATACAACCATAGAATGCCCACCCACATCACACCCTGACCAAACAAAAAATAGAAACATACTAAGCAATCTACGGTCAGGGCGTGACAAGCTATGGAATCATATTTATATGGGACACACAGGCCATAAATAAACTAGCTACGCCATCAAAGATCTAATTAAAAGGCTAACTAGTTTATTCTGTTATGTGTTATGTATTAAATGCAAAGTAATTGCTCATTTTAAGTTGGGTGCAGTATTTAACACAACCACAGGTATAATAAGAACGAACACAATGGTCAGTTCCAGTACTACGGAATCATGGGAGATTGAGTTTCACAGTCCGTCAGTCACTCACAGCCAGACACTTTTAAGTCATGAAATAAAAAGCTCAATAATTTGTTAAGAAGTATTCCTATGTGCTTATACACAATTGTTATTGTTGATTGTCTTTTTTACATAATTAATAACGGCAAGCAGCTAGCTAAAAAGGCACAATGTTCACTGGGGTTGCATCCAGCAGGAACCAAAAAGCTAACGTTAGCATACAAGATACTATTGTGAAGTGCGAATAAATGTAACCTTCTGTCTACAAGATGAACCAATATACGTAACTGACTGAAATAAAATAAGAGTTGGCCTGACATTTGCCACAGCCCTTTTCAACCACTTTTGATTTGGTATAATAAAATATATAGATGCCAAAAAAGAGCGGCAAAGCGCTGTTTTTTAGAACAATTTGCCTCATGATTTGTAAATTCGCACACAATTTCTCCATCCTTCTGACACATACAGTCAATATCGCTTTTGAGTTCAGCACTGATAAAGACATTGATATAGATACATTATATCCCTTTAAGGATCTGTGCATTCTTGCATTCTCTTCAAGGGTGGTGAAACTTATTTTTATAATGTTACGACATTCATTTTCTGGCAGTTACAGCATGATTCCTGTAAAGTACCACACCCCAGGTCATATAATGATTCCCATAGTGCTATATAACAATTACTGTATGATGTTTTGAGAGCAAAGTCGACTTTTCTTCATGCTTTCAAACCAGATACTCCTAGCCTGGTCCCAGATCTGTGTGTGCTTCATTCCAAATCCTTGATTTCATTCAGTTGTACAACTGACGAGGTATTCCCCTTTCCTCTTCCTTTCCCTTGCCCTTGTCATGCAAAGAGTAGTGTCAATGAGTGGCATGATGGCATGAACAGACTGGTACCCAGGCTAAGACACTCCTACACTTTCTTTCTCATTGTAGGAGGATCTACAGAAAGCTCAGGTAGGCACCTTCTTTTTCTCTCACTTCTGACACGTCTGCAGTCATTCCAGTATGGCCACAGCCTCCTCTCCCCTCACAGACCACCTCCGTTGTTCCATCTGCACGGAGGTTTTCACTGAGCCTGTGTCTCTCAACTGCCAGCACACCTTCTGTAAGAGCTGCATCCAACAAAGCCTGAAGACCCTCCAGCAATGTCCGTTGTGCGGATCTTGCCTATTCAGAGACTCAACCTTTGAAATCAACAAGCCTATACCTAAACCGAGACTTAAACCTAAACCTGAAGGGGTGGAACAGTCTTCCGATCATGGTGAATGGAGACAGAAAACCACAGCAGGACAAGACATGTGTTCTAAACACAATGAAATTTTGCAATTGTTCTGTGATACAGACAAACGGTTCATCTGTGTTGTATGCAGAGACGGGAGAGCCCACGCAGGACACAAGTTCAAACCTGTGAAAGAGGCGCAAGATGATGTCATGGAGAAACTAGTCTCTGACTTAATCTACCTTCAAGAGGATATCAACATGGTGGTCAGGTTCCTGGAGAGCGAGCGAGGCATCACGGCGAACACGCGGGAGAGAAACGTCAGACTCAAAGCCGAGATAAGCTCCCAGTTTGAGGAGCTCAGAGAGCAGCTGAGACTGAGAGAGGAGCAGGCCATGAGGGAGATAGAGGATATGGACATGGACTTTGAGACTAAACTAACCGAGATAGAGGAAGTGTTGGCAGAAGGCTGGGAGAGACAGGCCATCTTAAAGTCAGCGATGAACATTGCTGAGCCCAGGGAGTTCGTCATGTGGTGGACAGAAAAGGGTGAGGCCGAGGCGAGGCTGGTGAGGGAGGTTGGAAAACTGCAGGGACCTTTGATGAAGAAATGCCCCCCTCCCAGTCCGCAGAAACCCTGGACAATCCTGGGCCTATCTGCTACACAGCCCAAACCATCCGTCACACTCCCCAACTCAGTCATGATACAACGTGGCCCAGCCGGGACAGAGTTGCAGAGCCTGCTTGGCTTCCTGGACTCAGAGGGTCTGAAGAAAAGTCTTTCCAGAAGCATTTCTCAACCCAAATCCAACCATTTAGTCTTTAAAAAGAGTAAATCTAAAAAAGACAAGAGTAAATTTCATGTCAGTTTTTAGATACTGAGTCATGTCTCAAATTGACTTTCCTCTTTACAAACGGATTGTGCTCTTGTAATCTGATTACTTCTATTGATGTGATTGATTTGAATGAATAGTGTGTATTATTTTTAAAAGTTTTATGGTAATAGCTGTATTGGTTTGAATTGTGGCACTGAGAAACAAATTATTGTGTGCATTTGGAATGTGTAAAGAAGATCATATAGATTTTAGATTATTTTTAGATTTAATGTTTCTTTTTAGATTTTAGCATTAGTGATTAATCAAATCAAAGTTTATTTGTCACGTGCGCCGAATACAACAGGTGTTGTATATCACCTTATAGTGATAAACAGAGTAGCAGCAAAAAGAGGGGGTTGGGGGTGGGCACACAATTCAAATAGTCCGGGTAGCCATGTGATTACCTGTTCAGGAGTATTATGGCTTGGGGGTAAAAACTGTTGAGAAGCCTTTTTGTCATATACTTGGCATTCCGGTACAGCTTGCCATGCGGTAGTAGAGAGAACAGTCTATGACTGGGGTGGCTGGGGTCTTTCACAATTTTTAGGGCCTTCCTCTGACACCGCCTGGTGTAGAGGTCCTGGATGGCAGGCAGCTTAGCCCCAGTAACGTACTGGGCCGTACGCAATACCCTCTGTAGTGCCTTGCGGTCAGAGGCCGAGCAATTGCCGTACAAGGCAGTGATGCAACCAGTCAGGATGCTCTCGATGTTGAAGCTGTAGAACCTTTTGAGGATCTCAGGTCCCAGGCAGGTATAATGCACTCAATTCTCAAGATCAATGGATTTATATGAATACATTTTAAAAAGTGTCAAACTGTGACCTAAGCAAGGAAGCCATAAATATTTGAAAACATGGTACAGAGTGCTAAACCTATTTTATTTATCCTCTACGGGATCGGTGTCCCTAAACCAGGACAGTTTTTGCTCAATATGCGATAATGTGACTAGAATGAAAACAACAGACAGAAAGCTTAAATTCTTGTTAATCTAACTGCAGTGTCCTATTTACAGTAGCTATTACAGCAAGAAAAGACCATGCTGTTGTTTGAGGATAGTGCACAACAACAAAACACTTTTAGTACGGCAACTGGTTTGATACATTCACCTCTGAAGGTAAATAATGTACTTACATTCAGTAATCTTGCTCTGATTTGTCATCCTTCGGGTCCCAGAGATAAAATGTAGTGTAGTGTTGTTTGATAAAAAAACATTTATATATTCAAATGTAGGAACTGGGTTCTACAGTAGAGAGAATAAAGTAGACGGCACACGTCAAACGTTTGATATATGACCCAATGTCCGGATGATGTGTGCATGCCCATATTTGGGCATCCGGTCAGGACATTCAGGCGGGAACTGATCACGTGCTTATGCCCATATATGGGCATCCTGTTCCTGTTCTCACGCATTAGAGGGTGTGCTAATTTATGCATATATTGTATCTATTCCTTTGAAGTTGTCATGATGATTGATGTCTAGGGACCTCTTTGAACTGGGGGGGGATGTGTTTGAACATTTCAAAGAGTATGGCCCCCCCACCCTCTGTTTTATTGACCTTAGGGCTGTTGTCTATGAAACAGGAATGCCCGGGGTATTGGGTGTGGCAGACGCATTATAAATAAAGCCCAGAACAAGACATGGGGCCCCAGAACAGTAAACAAGATTTTAAAGATAAACATAGATTTTGTGATCAGTGGCAAAGCTGTGATGACTGTAACAACGGAAGCAGGACCGCGGCTGAAACATAGAGAAAGGGCCAAGTATAAAGCCACAATATACGATGCGCCAAAAAAACAGTTTCTAAGTGTGTATAGAACACAAATACCACCCACAACTGCGCTGAAAGATCAAGTGCTGATGTCTAATGGACAGCAATGGGGGTATCAGTTTAAGTACCTGGCCTGTAGAGTGAACCTATATACGGTAGCCAAAGGAGAAGAATATACCGACCAGACTTTAGGAGTGGACTACGGGCTTGAAGACTGGACGGTTTTTCGCAAGGTTGGTGTGTCCCGAACTGAGACTTATCACCAAGGGCTACGAGACCCGTTGGGAAGGTTCCCCAGACTCATCAGGAAGAATATTTCACAGGGTGAAAATACAGAGAAAGAATGGACTTCCATGTGGCTGCGTGGAGTTTTATATCAGCAACGAGGAAACCCGCAACCAAAACATTCATGATGGAGGATTTTAGGTTGCACATGCTTATTCCTTTTAAAAGTTGGGATTTAATGGAATTGAAAATGTTAGAGTTGTTGGACGCTCTTTTTGTACAGAGCCAACAGCGGCAGAGCATTGTTCATGTAAGGAAGTGCATAATATATGCGAATCCTGAGGATTATGATTCAAAGGAGCACCAAGAAGGTACATCCTCAGAAGGGTCATCCCCCGAAGAAAACTAAGTACGCGGCTGCGTTAACCACGCCCTGATACCCAAAGGACTGGTTCAACGATAAAAGGATGGCCCTTAAAGTCTCCAGTTCTTCATTTCCGCATATACCATGGATATTCATACCACATACCAGGACTCCGAAACGTCATGGGGCCAGACCCTAAGGACTCTATGCCTCGCAGCCCAACATTCTACTCCCCCCTGGCAAGACCCGCGACACCCCCTACATGTACACAGCCTGAGGATGTGTTTGATGGGGTGGTCAGTACTATTTTTGTGGACACCATCAAGGCCTCAGTAGCCACGCTTTTATACGTGGTGATTGGAGAGTATATACGAGAAAAATGCATCAGTTGTGAGATCAATCACCCCAGCCAGCGCAGGCATCCCAAGATACTAAATCTTCAACCATTTTGAGGCGCTGGTGAAAAGACTTTGGTCTTGCAGGTTTATACCATCGCTGGTCAGAGCCCTGGAGTCTATGGGTCTTGTGCCGTCTATTCCCAGAGTTTACGGGGTAACTGAGGCTTTCCTACATGAACTGAAGGAGGCAATCTACATCCACGAGAAACTCAAAGAAATCCGACACACCCTGGTGGACGACAACAATTACAGGGAAGCTGTGGTGGCTGATGTGATGACTTTCTGGCTCAATAAACCCCAAGAGACCGAGTGACAATTTGTTATTTAGATGTAACTATGTGTATACGATGTTAGAGAGAATAAATACATTTTTTCTTTTGAGAGAACTTACAAGTGTTATGCATCAAATTATTGAAAATAAAGTGAACATTGTATCATTCTACACAACCCACAATTCCTGGACTAATGTAGAGCGTGTGCTGAAAATGGAACAAATCATAAATCATGTATGACATGCGGGCGAGTGTCTACAATGGACACAATTGGTATCCCGTCTTGTGGATGATTCTGAAGAACTAGAAACAACTTTGTCTAAGATTTTACTTTATTTGTTTGAAACACCATTTAATTGTAACATGTATCATATTTGTTGTTTATATACTTATATATTGGATGTGTGTGTTATAAAAATTCAGCGACACAAGCCTGTTAATCTAAACCAAATATACAGGGTGTTGCATGCTGTGATCGTTGAGAAAACGGGGACATGTATCCTGCAACGAATTCTGAATTGTCTGTATACGTAATACATATTGTATGTTTAAAATAAAAAATTAAAATGAAATGTTGTCGTTATTTGAAAGTGGCTCATTAACGTAATTGTACCTCAGAGAGGCAAGAAGGATGGCGGAGTACATGTTGAAAAACATTTATTATAATCCCTCTAACCCTGGGGGTAAGGAGCGTTTACAGAGAGCTATAGCCGAAGAAACAGGTAGCCGGTTAAGCGATGCTAAAGTGAATGAGTGGTTATTAGAGCAGGATGCACACACTCTACATAAACCTGTAAGAAAACAATTTCCAAGAAATATAGTTTTTTCTACTCAACCCTTGTCCCAATTTCAGGCGGATCTATGTGACATGCAGGCCCTTGAAGGATGAAGGAGCCACCAAGAAAGTGCAGACTGATGGCGGAAAATAATTTTTAAATAATACTTTTCAGAAACTCATGAAGAAGCACAATATAGTACATTTTGCTACAGGCTCGGATTTGAAAGCTTCAGTTGTTGAACGCTTTAACAGAACTCTGAAGGAGCGGATGTGGCGCTATTTTACAGCTCACAACACGCATAGATATATCGATATAGTTCAAGATTTAGTAATGGGGTACAACAACAGCTACCATAAGAGTATACGTATGTAACCCTCCGAGGTCTCTTCTGAAAACTCTTTTCAAGTCTTTAAAAATCTGTATGGCTTGTTCCCCCTTTTAAATTTAAAAAACATTTTAAATTCATAGTGGTTGTCATGCACTTCTAGAAGTAGTGGATGGAGGAGTCAGGTGCAGAGAGCAGGGTAGCTGATATGTGGAATATTTATTCCCAAAAAACAGTGTCGGTCAACGCCACACACACGGGCGCAATAAGACCCAGTCCAAAACAACAGGACGAAAACGGTTCAAGAACAAAATACTTCCACAGAAATCACACACATCAAATAACGTAAAACAAGCCTGCACAAAAGCCGGCGGGCCTACCGGGTTTAAATAGCCCAAAACCAAAACCTAAACAAGAAACAGGTGCAACTAATCAGACAAAACTAAATGAAACAGAAAAGGGGAAGTTGTAATCTATAACACACCTCGTTTATCCTCCTCAGGACTTTAAAGCGGCCCCAGCTTCCGGCAGGGCACCTGCCCATTACTCTCGGGGTGATAACCAGAGGTCAGGCTGACCGAGACCCCCAGACGTTCCATAAACGCCCTCCAAACATGGGACGTGAACTGGGGACCCCGATCAGATAGTGCTGGAAGACGTGGGTAAACAGAGCCTCCGCAGTCTGTAGGGCCGTAGGGAGACCAGGCAATGGGAGGAGACGGCAGGACTTAGAGAACCGATCCACAATGACCAGAATGGTAGTGTTGGGGGAAGACAGTAAGAAAGTCCACCGACAGATGAGACCAGGGCCGCTGTGGAACCGGGAGGGGCTGTAACTTCCCTCTAGGCAGGTGCCTAGGAGCCTTACTCTGGGCGCACACCGAACAGGAGGAGACATAGAGCCTCACGTCCTTGGCTAAGGTAGGCCACCAGTATTTTCCCCTAAGACCCTGCCCTGTCCTCGCAATCCCCGGATGACCTGAAGAAGGTAGTGTGTAAGCCCACCGAATCAATTGATCACAGACACCAAGCGGCACGTACCTAAGACCGGTAGGACACTGTGAAGGTGCAGGTTCCAACCGCAACGCCCGCTCGATGTCCGCGTCCACCTCCCATACCACCGTAGCCACCAGCCTAGAAGCTGGAAGGATGGTAGTAGGATCGATGGACCGTCGGCCTTAGTGTTGAGGGAACCTGGTCTATAAGAGATCGTGAATCTAAATTGGGTAAAGAACATGGCCCACCTAGCCTGACGAGGATTCAGTCTCCTCACCGCCCGGATATACTCCAGATTGCGGTGGCCAGTCCAGATGAGGAAAGGGTGCTTAACCCCCCCAAGCCATTGTCTCCACACCTTCAGGGCTTTTACCATAGCTAGCGACTCCCGGTCCCCCACATCATAGTTCCGCTCCGCCGGACCCGGCTTCTTAGAAAAGAAAGTGCAGGGGCGGAGCTTCGGTGGCGTGCCCGAGCGCTGTGACAGCACGGCTCCGACCCCAGCCTCGGTCCGGATGCGCCAACATGGGCGCGTCAGTAAACAACACCTTCAACTGGTTGAAAGCTCCATCTGCCTCAGCCGACCACCGTAAACGCACCGCCCCCCCCCTTCAGCAGTGAGATAATAGACGCCGCCACTTGGCCAAAACCCCGGATAAACCTCCGGTAGAAATTGGCAAACCCGCTGCAAAAATGTGATGTGGTACTAAACGCTGTTTTCCACTCGTTTCCCTCCCGAATACGCACCAGATTATACGCGCTCCTGAGGTCCAGTTTTTAAAAAAAAGCGCTCCGTGGAATGATTCCACCGGTAGCGATGAGAGGTAGCGGATAACTAAATCACACTGTGATCGAATTTAGACTTTGATAATCAATGCACGGACGCAGTCCTCCCTCCTTTTTTTTCACAAATAAGAAACTCGACGAGACGGGTGACATGGAGGGCCGAATGTACCCCTGTCTCAGAGATTCCGTGACATATGTCTCCATAGCCAACGTCTCCTCCTGTGACAATGGGTACACGTGACCCCTGGGAAGTGCAGCGTTCTCCTGGAGGTTTATCAGGGTGGTAATTTGGTCGCCTTTTTTTTACATAAAGCGGTAGCCAAATCGGCATATTCTGGGGGAATGCGCACAGTGGAAACCTGGTCTGGACTCTCCACCGACGTGGCACCGATGGAAACTCCTATACACCTACCTGAACACTCCTCTGACCACCCCTGAAGAGCCCCCTGTCTCCAGGAAATGAGGGGATTGTGAATAGCCAGCCAGGGTATCCCCAACACCACTGGAAACGCAGGTGAATCGATAAGGTAGAAACTGATCCACTCCCTATGATCCCCCTGCGTTACCATGTCCAGCAGAACCGTGGCCTCCCTGACCAACCTTGACCCTAACGGTCGGCTATCTAAGGAGTGCACGGGGAAGGGTGGGTCTATCTGCACCAACGGAATCCCCAACTTACGGGCGAGTCCGCGATCCATAAAACTCCCAGCTCCGCCTGAATCGACTAGCACCTTATGCTGGAGAGAGGGAAAAAAAAATAAAAACATGTGACCAACAGGGAGCTCTGGGTGAGTTTGGTGCCTACTCACCTGGGGTGGCTGAGAAGTGTTCCGCCTGCCATCTCGACTCCCAGACGGACTCCTCCAGCACCGGTCCGAAGTGTGTCCTCTCTGGCCGCAGTTGGTGCAGGAGGAGCCTCCTCCCCCGGTCCCCCTAGATGCAGCTCCTCCCAACTCCATCAGAGTTGGAGCGGGAGGGCTGGGAGGTGGAACTGACAGGACCCCCTCTGAACGCCCGCGGGCAGTTAGCAGGTTGTCCAGTCGGATCGACATGTCTATAAGCCCGTCGAGGGAGAGTGTGGTGTCCCGACAAGCTAGCTCCCTGCGAACGTCCTCCCGTAGGCTGCATCGGTAGTGGTCCATCAGGGACCTGTCATTCATTTTGTTTTTGTTTTTTGTTTTTGTTAGTTTAGATTTGTTTGTTTATTATCATATATTTTTATATGCAAAAGTAATATAAACACAACACATTTTATATGATCAGATATTTTTTCGATCCTAGCTTTTGAATGGTACTGTATATATGGGGCTCTCGAGTGGCGCAGCGGTCTAAGGCACTGCATCTGTGCTTGAGGCATCAGTGTCGAATTTGGCCCAGCATCAAATTTGTTCTTAACTGACTTGCCTAGTTAAATAAAGTTTAAATGTAATATATTATTGTTTTTTTACTGCCAACATTCCATGTTCCAAACAATGCATTATGCATCCACAGCCATATACTAGCTGAAAGAGTTGCAAATGCAACAAGTACTGATATCGTATCACTCACACCTTTCCAAAAACAACAACACGGAGACACGTATGGTCTGTAAGAGTAAGAACTATCCTGTTTTATTCATTTAGCTCTCCAAAATTAGTTTCATAAGCATTGAATTCATGTTATTGAGTTAATGTTTGAATAGGTCTTAGTTTCAATTATTCCTATTGACAGGTTTCAAGGGTACTTGACTGACATCGTGTGGTTTGTTGACTGTATTGCACCCCAGCTGGTGTATTATTTTTGTGCACCATTTTCCCTCAGACTATTTTGTGCTGATGGAATTAATGGTAACGTTAGTAGGAAATGCTTCTCCACTCCTTTCCCAGATAAAGACTTTCTTTGATATAATTACATCCAAATTGTCACAGAATATGTATTAACTAATGTACAATGTAATGACATATAGTTTGTCATAATGTGAAGTGTATTTTTGTTGTTTTAACATAGTTCTCATGCTAACTTGTTAGTAGCTATGCTAGCTCTCGTCCTGTTGCAATGTAGCAATGTAACGTAAACTAACCCCAATCCTTACAAATGTGCGCAACCGCGACATTCAAACTAGGCTGCAAAGAAAACTAATGTAGCGACTGTGTTGACATCGAAATCTGTGGCGTGAACTACGTTTCTATTATTGCATTGATTGACATGGTAATGGCTCTATAGTGTTGGAGAAAAGTTGGAAAAAACGGACACCTCCGACTCTGTACATCGTGACGTGTCATGTCGTAACGTACAGCAAGCATAAAGCAACTAATTCTGTTTTACAGCCTCTCTCCACCAGGTGTAGAACTTCTCTCACTGCTTAAAAACAAGAAAGGGACAGGGTAAGGGGAGATACCAAGTAATTTTTTGCGTCATCACTGCAAGCCATCATGACTCTCAAAAGCTGCCGTTTACTTCTGAAGATCACTTTAGCACCGCCTAAAACCCGATTCAAATTCGACACAAACCTTCAAATAGGTATATAATGTGTCATTACATAAATTCTTTATAGTGTTTTATTTACATTTTAGAGGCGATAAAGTGATAGGTTGGACAGATCAAGTGAAAAAAAGCTGTTTTCCAACACGACAACTCTCCTTCTCAAAACGCAATAGGTTTCGCTTCCCCACCCGCCATTTTTATAAAGATCCAACAGAGTTCATTGCCTTCTTGGATCATGCAGAGATGGGCATCATGAAGGTCTCGTCATTGATTTTGTTGGAAAGGAGAGTAATTGTGCTTTACAACGGAATTGATATTACAGTTGATCTGGAAGTATTACGCTTTTTGGATGCTAAAATAAGGTCAATTGCTCGATGTACAAAAGTGAGTTAGGTTACCTTACACTGTTAGCTAGCTTGTTTTCAACATGTGCACCCCGTCCAAACCTAGAAAGTTCAACATTTTTGACGAGTCCTTTTATGTTGTAGGAGTGTGAGAGAGGCCATAAGTCAACGAACACTGCTGTGTATGTTATTGTGTCTCAGAAAAAAAGAAGATTGCATCGTGTCAAATACTGCTGATTGGTTGCCTCAGAAAGGAGTTAGAACCGGAAGGTTACATATAAATTCAGCAAAAAAAAACATCCCTTTTTTAAGGACCCTGTCTTTCAAAGATAATTCGTAAAAATCCAAATAACTTCACAGATCTTCATTGTAAAGGGGTTAAACACTGTTTCCCATGCTTGGTCAATGAACCATAAACAATGAACATGCACCTGTGGAACGTTCGTTAAGAGACACTAACAGCTTACAGACGGTAGGCAATTAAGGGCACAGTTATGAAAACGTAGGACACCAAAGAGGCCTTTCTACTGACTCTGAAAAACACCAAAAGAAAGATGCCCAGGGTCGCTGCTCATCTGCGTGAATGTGCCTTAGGCATGCTGCAAGGAGGCATGAGGACTGCAGATGTGGCCAGGTCAATAAATTGCAATGTCCGTACTGTGAGACGCCTAAGACGGTGCTACAGGAGACAGGACGGACAGCGGATCGTCCTCGCAGTGGCAGACCACATGTAACAACACATAGGTGTTGTTACACATGGTCTGCCACTGCGAGGGCGATCAGGATCGGTACATCAGAATCGGTACATCCGAACATCACACCTGCGGGACAGGTACAGGATGGCAACAACAACTGCCCGAGTTACACCAGGAACGCACAATCCCTCCATCAGTGCTCAGACTGTCCGCAATAGGCTGAGAGAGGCTGGACTGAGGGATTGTAGGCCTGTTGTAAGGCAGGTCCTCACCAGACTTCACTGGCAAAAACGACGCATATGGGCACAAACCCACCGTCGCTGGACCAGACATGACTGGCAAAGTGTTCACTGACGAGTCACGGTTTTGTCTCACCAGGGGTGATGGTCGGAATCACATTTATCGTTGAAGGAATGAGCGTTACACCAAGGCCTGTACTCTGGAATGGGATTGATTTGGAGGTGGAGTGTCCGTCATGGTCTGGGGCGGTGTGTCACAGCATCATCAGACTGAGCGTGTTGTCATTGCAGGCAATCTCAACGCTGTGCGTTACAGGGAAGACATCCTCCTCCCTCATGTGCTACCCTTCCTGCAGGCTCATCCTGACATGACCCTCCAGCATTACAATGACACCAGCCATACTGCTCATTCATGTGCGTGATTTCAGTGTTCTTCCATGGCCAGCGAAGTGCCCGAATCTCAATCCCATTGAGCACGTCTGGGACCTGTTGGATCGGAGGGTGAGGGCTAGGGCCATTCCCCCCAGAAATGTCAGGGAACTTGCTGGTGCCTAGGTGGAAGAGTGGGGTAACATCTCACAGCAAGAACTTGCAAATCTGGTGCAGTCCATGAGGAGATGCACTGCAGTACTTAATACAGCTGGTGGCCACACCAGATACCGACTGTTACTTTTGATTTTGGCCCCCCCTTTGTTCAGGGACACATTATTCCATTTTTGTTAGTCACATGTCTGTGGAACTTGTTCAGTTTGTCTCAGTTGTTTAATCTTAAGTTCATACAAATATTTGCACATGTTAAGTTTCCTGAAAATAAACGCAGTTGACAGCGAGAGGATGTTTCTTTTTTTGTTGAGTGTATTTATACAGAAAATAGGTATAAAACCTGTACATGCTGCATTTATATTACAATATTGTGTTGACAATATCTCTATTATACAATTTCTGATATATATCTCATATGCCTTTAATTTTCCTGAATAAGTAAAAGCAAGAGCTATGCCTAATGCTACACTGATTGACAATAAATTTCACATGCTGTTGTGCAAATGGAATAGACAACAGGTGGAAATTATAGGCAATTAGCAAGACACCCCCAATAAAGGAGTGGTTCTGCAGGTGGTGACCACAGACCACTTCTCAGTTCCTATGCTTCCTGGCTGATGTTTTGGTCACTTTTGAATGCTGGTGGTGCTTTCACTCTAGTGATAGCATGAGACGGAGTCTACAACCCACACAAGTGGCTCAGGTAGTGCAGCTCATCCATGATGACAGATCAATGCGAGCTGTGGGAAGAAGGTTTGCTGTGTCTGTCAGCGTAGTGTCCAGAGCATGGAGGCGCTACCAGGAGACGGGCCAGTACACCAGGAGACGTGGAGGAGGCCGTAGGAGGGCAACAACCCAGCAGCAGGACCACTACCTCCGACTTTGTGCAAGGAGGAGCAGGAGGAGCACTGCCAGAGCCCTGCAAAATGACCTCCAGCAGGCCACAAATGTGCATGAGTCTGCTCAAATGGTCAGAAACAGACTCCATGAGGGTGGTATGAGGGCCCGACGTCCACAGGTGGGGGTTGTGCTTACAGCCCAACACCGTGCAGGACGTTTTTCATTTGCCAGAGAACACCAAGATTGGCAAATTCGCCACTGGCGCCCTGTGCTCTTCACAGATGAAAGCAGGTTCACACTGAGCACATGTGACAGACGTGACAGAGTCTGGAGACGCCGTGGTGAACGTTCTGCTGCCTGCAACATCCTCCAGTATGACCGGTTTGGCGGTGGGTCAGTCATGGTGTGGGGTGGCATTTCTTTGGGGGGGCCGCACAGCCCTCCAAGGGCTCGCCAGAGGTAGCCTGACTGCCATTAGGTACCGAGATGAGATCCTCAGACCCCTTGTGAGACCATATGCTGGTGCGGTTGGCCCTGGGTTCCTCCTAATGCAAGACAATGCTAGACCTCATGTGGCTGGAGTGTGTCAGCAGTTCCTGCAAGAGGAAGGCATTGATGCTATGGACTGGCCCGTCCGTTCCACAGACCTGAATCCAATTGAGCACATCTGGGACATCAAGTCTCGCTCCATCCACCAACGTCACGTTGCAGCACAGACTGTCCAGGAGTTGGCGGATGCTTTAGTCCAGGTCTGGGAGGAGATCCCTCAGGGGACCATCCGCCTCCTCATCAGGAGCATGCCCAGGCATTGTAGGGAGGTCATACAGGCACGTGGAGGCCACACACACTACTGAGCCTCATTTTGACTTGTTTTAAGGACATTACATCAAAGTTGGATCAGCCTGTAGTGTGGTTTTCCCACTTTAATTCAAAGTGGCTCCAAATCCAGACCTCCATGGGTTTATAAATTTGATTTCCGTTGATAATTTGTGTGATTTTGTCATCAACACATTGAACTATGTAAAGAAAAAAGTATTTAATAAGAATATTTCATTCAGATCTAGGATGTGTTATTTTAGTGTTCCCTTTATTTTTTTGAGCAGTGTATTGTAATGCATGAACTTTCTTGAACAGTATAGAGTGTCTACTAGTGAGACTGATTACAGCATAATGCCGCTAAACTACCACAATCAAGGTCATATACACAACCCTATAGTGCTATATTGTATACTTTTTCCCCTCTCATCATTTCAATAGACACTCCTAGCGTGCTTTGCTTTATCTTGGCCAGGTCGCAATTGTAAATGAGAACTTGTTCTCAACTTGCCTACCTGGTTAAATAAGTGTTCCCCAATCTGTTATCATTCCAACTCCCTGGAGAGCGAGCGAGGCATCACGGCAAGCACAGGGGAAAGAAACATCTGACTCAAAGCCAAGATCAGTTCCCAGTTTGAGGAGTTTAGAGGGCAGCTGATACTGAGAGGAGTGAGCAATGCAGGAGATGGGCATGGACTTTGAGAAGAAACTAACCGAGATAGAAGAGTTCCTAAAAAAGGGAAAGGAAAGACAGACCATTATTAAGTCAGGGATGGACATTGCTGAGCCTAGGGAGTTCCTCCTGTAGTGGACAGACAAAGGCCAGGCTGACGCGATCGAGAACAGACACTAATCGACAGTTGACGACCTGCAGGGACCTTTGATAAAGAAACGGCCCCTTCGGAGTCCACAGAAGAGCTGGACAAAGGACCTATCTGCCACACAGTCCAACCCAGGCATAACGAAACGAGGCCAAGCCATCACACTCCCCAACCAAGTCACAACACACCCTGACCCAGCTGGTACAGAACTGGAGAGCCTGCTCTGCTTCCTTGACCTAGAAAGCCTTGAGGAGCCTTTTCATGACTTCTCTCCCCTGAACATAGAGCCCCAGCCACCTGTTCGTGAGCCCCTGGAATCCCCATCATACTAACCTGACGCTCCACTGGAAAGGTCCCCCTCTGACAGAGGGGGTCCAAACTGAGGAAGTCCAAACTGAACTTTCCATTTTTTTTTTGTTGAAAGAATAAGTAAAAAAAAACTGGGCTCAATTATTAGTAGAAGAGTTTATGTAGAGTAGGTGAGAATGACAGATTTTTGAATTGTGTAAATTCAATTGTTTTATGCTTGCTTTCCCTGGCTAGATTGTGTTGCGTTACTTCCGTACATTAATTGTAGTGCCCTGCATTGAGTTTCAACGGTTCTTAAAGAAAACATTATATACACATTGACAACATAGTGCTTTACCGGCAGTACGGGAAAAAAAAAACCCCACCATAAAACCCTTAAAGATTAACCTTAGGCTTATTTTGTTGGGTACTGTAAGTCCTTAGCAAAGAAACCTGAAATAAATGCTTAGACATACTTGCTATACAGTGATTTGCCTTATTTATTTCAACAAAACAAGCTACAAACTAATACTGAATGAATTCTCCAACAATATAATTTATTAAGAAAATAAACATGACATCTTGAAAAATATAAATGTATGCCTACTTACACACACACACACACACACACACACACACACACACTCTCTCACAGATCTTTCCAAAAACATGTTCACAGATTTTGGAAGAGTGACAGGAAGTTAATAAGAAACATATAGAAATGGTATCAGGTTCAACAATTGTGGTACAAATTCACATTACACTGCAACACTATTGGTACATGGAGCGCTATGTGGAAGGAGAGGAGGCAGAGTTTCAGACAGGGGACTTTCCTGAGAATGAGTCAAGGGAAGAGGCACCGGAGTTCCCACACAGTGGCATCCACTGTCCCACAGAATTGTGGAGCAATAAACTGATCCATATTTGATGCCCTCATTACCCTCAAATAACACAACATAGGCTAACAGTCACGGTGGCCTATGCAAAAACACATATGCAGTTTAGAATCCTCTTTATTGGGGTTGATGGTGGGCTGAAAGCCAATGGGAAAGGAGCATGGAATGTGGAACTGGAGAGGGTTCTAAAATGTCTGAAGTGCCTTGTGTTTACCTCCTTCTCCACCTAACTGGGATGTAGGGTTTCTGTTCTCTGAAGCTGAGGAGAAGAAAATCATCATCAGCCTTTAAGGAAGAGCACACGCAGATATGAAAATATGTGCATGACACAGGTGGCTCCTTAATAGGGGAGGACAGGCTCATCGTAACGGCTGGAACGGAATTAATGGATTGGTATCAAACATAAAGACATGGTTTCCATGTGTTTGATACCATTCCACTTACTCCATTCCAGCCATTATGAGCAGTCCTTCCCTCACCAGTCTCCTGTGGTGCAGGAGTATATTACTTACAGTGGGGCAAAAAAGTATTTAGTCAGCCACCAATTGTGCAGGTTCTCCCACTTAAAAAGATGAGGCCTGTAATTTTCATCATAGGTACACTTCAACTATGACAGACAAAATGAGAAAGAAAATCCAGAAAATCACATTAGGATTTTTAATGAATTTATTTGCAAATTATGGTGGAAACTAAGTATTTGGTCACCTACAAACAAGCAAGATTTCTGGCTCTCACAGACCTGTAACTTCTTCTTTAAGAGGCTCCTCTGACCTCCACTCGTTACCTGTATGAATGGCACCTGTTTGAACTTGTTATCAGTATAAAAGACACCTGTCCACTACCTCAGTCACACTCCAAACTCCACTATGGCCAAGACCAAAGAGCTGTCAAAGGACACCAGAAACAAAATTGTAGACCTGCACCAGGCTGGGAAGACTGAATCTGAAATAGGTAAGCAGCTTGGTTTGAAGAAATCAACTGTGGGAGCAATTATTAGGAAATGGAAGACATACAAGACTACTGATAATCTCCCTTGATCTGGGGCTCCACGCAAGATCTCACCCCGTGGGGTCAAAATGATCACAAGAACAGTGAGCAAAAATCCCAGAACCACACGGGGGGACCTAGTGAATGACCTGCAGAGAGCTGGGACCAAAGTAACAAAGCCTACCATGAGTAACACACTACGCCGCCAGGGACTCAAATCCTGCAGTGCCAGACATGTCCCCCTGCTTAAGCCAGTACATGTCCAGCCCTGTCTGAAGTTTTCTAGAGAGCATTTGGATGATCCAGAAGAAGATTGGGAGAATGTCATATGAAACCAAAATATAACTTTTTGGTTAAAACTCAACTCGTCGTGTTTGGAGGACAAAGAATGCTGAGTTGCATCCAAAGAACACCATACCTACTGTGAAGCATTGGGGTGGAAACATCATGCTTTGGGGGTGTTTTTCTGCAAAGGGACCAGGACGACTGATCCGTGTAAAGGAAAGAATGGGGCCATGTATCGTGAGATTTTGAGTGAAAACCTCCTTCCATCAGCAAGGGCATTGAAGAATGAAACGTGGCTTGGTCTTTCAGCATGACAATGATCCCAAACACACCGCCCGGGCAACGAAGGAGTGGCTTCGTAAGAAGCATTTCAAGTTCCTGGAGTGGCCCAGCCAGTCTCCAGATCTCAACCCCCATAGAAAATCTTTGGAGGGAGTTGAAAGTCCGTGTTGCCCAGCAACAGCCCCAAAACATCACTGCTCTAGAGGAGATCTGCATGGAGGAATGGGCCAAAATAACAGCAACAGTGTGTGAAAACCTTTTCTGTAAGTCTTCACCTCGGTCATTGCTAACAAAGTGTATGTAACAATGTATTGAGAAAAACTTGTTATTGACCAAATACTTATTTTCCAACATAATTTGCAAATAAATTCATTAAAAATCCTACAATGTGATTTTCTGGATTTTTAAAATTAATTTAGTCTGTCATAGAAGTGTACCTATGATGAAAATTACAGGACTCTCTCATATTTTTAAGTGGGAGAACTTGCACAATTGGTGGCTGACTAAATACTTTCTTGCCCCGCTGTATGATCACTGAGCATTGGGTTCTATATTTCCAGCATCATGAGGATATGCATGCTGCCCTTCCTATCAGACTTTCCATCTGTTTGAATCTCCCTTTATCCTTTACAATGATACTGTCCATAAGAATAAAAATATGAAAGGATGTCAATTCTGATATGGTGAGTCAGGTCTCACCAGTGTGTAGTTTTTGGGGGCTATGATGGGGTCTGGCCGGGCGTAGTCTGGGGGGTTTGCCAGGGGGTCATAGCCGAGGCGGGCGAGCATGGGGGCGATGTCATCCATCTCACGCAGCACATCAGAGGGGATGTGACCCACCCACTTAGACAGGGCGTCTGTGTTTACAGGGTTCACAACCTGGTCTGTGGACCGCTCCACTCTACAGGGGGAGATCAGACAGATATAACATTAGTGTTTGTGTGAGACTTGATTCACCTGACCTCTCCAACCTACAAGGGTCTAGACTAATTCCAATGCGTGTGTGCGCGCACACGCATCTATTTTTGTCCTAGCTTTTAGAGGTGCATATGGTTGTGACAAGATTTAATCGTGGCATAAGACAGAAGTATTATATAAAGCAGCTCACTGACTACCACAGCTGGCTTCACATTATGTCTCATCTAAACCTTCCATTAAACCATCATACATACAGCTCCAGACCTGGCTTCAAATACTATTTGAACTCATTTAAAATACTTTATCTGGGATTGTTTAAGCAGAATACTCAAAAAGGTGAAAAGAAAACCCTGTACATTTGGCACTCCAAGCAAATGAGCAGACACTGAAAGTATTTGAAAATGTCATAGTATTTTAACCCAGGTCTATATTGCACCGCACAGCTGGAAAAACAAGACTGACTGACCCTTTATGCTTCATAGTAGTAATAGATATGGCTGACCTGGTGAACAATGAGCATTGTCAGTGTCCACTTATTCTATCACACGGAAATGGAGGATAACTACCTATTCTTCAGGCATCTCTTCAGTGCGAACTATACCATAATGCAGCAAACGTCTGGTATGCAATCAGAAGAGGAGACAAGCGGGTGAGGTATGCGTGTGTGATTGAGCAGGGAATTTCTGTATGCGTCTGTGTATTTATTGAGGCAGTGTGTAAGTGAGAGAGAGAGAGAGGTGTGAGCTGGGAAGACAGACGAATGTGTGAATCCTGTGTAAGGAGTAATACTAAGTACACCTGTGAGCCATAATCTTCTACAGCAAAGGTTAAATGGGAAAGGAAATAATGAATCTTAGGAGGGTGCTTGTCTTGCATGTACATAAAGAAACTCGCTCTCTTTCGCTCACTTGGACAGCGACACTCCGCCGGCCTTGCCAATAAGGTCTTCATGGTGTAGCACGGCCGGGTCCCATGGCAACCCCAGGAAGCTCAGCAGCTTCCTCATCTCTACCTCTGGGTGCAGTACCAGCTGCTCGTAGCGCACAGGCAGACAGCTGCCCTCAGGCGCCCCCTGGCACTGGGAGTACATGCCCTCCACCGCACGGCTCCACTTAGTTAGACAGTCCCTGTAACTAGTCAGGTCAAAACCAGAGATGGTCACCTGCAAGAAGAGAGAAGGGAAGGAGAATGAGTCTGTGTTAAAGAGAGAGAATATAGAAAAGAGAGTGAAGTGTCTGAAGAGCAAGGAAGAATGGAAGCTCATCAGACCCCAGCATGCAGAGGGAACCCCCTCCCCCACCCCACAGCAGTTGCTACCTTGCGTGAGATCATGGAGTGGACGGTAGCCCTTCCATCCCGTAGCATGAGAACAAACTTGGCCTGGGGGAAAATACGGGCCAGGTAGGACAGAGACTTCAGAGCAAATGGATCCTTGTTACAGAGCCTGGCTGCTGGCTCCCCATGACCTATTATTACCTGGTGGAAGAAATAAATCAAGCAATGAATCCAGCCGCAAAGCTATAGAAAATTGTGCAGTTACAATTTAATTACACTGCAGCATCCTAGCCTAGGCAACCCTTCCTATGTTTCAGGATTACCTGATGTAAAGTGAGAAGACAAACACCATGGCTAACCTCCAGTAAGAACGCCCGCATTGCTGAGTCCAACACCTGGTCAGTGACCCCGGCCTCGTCCAGTCTGACCCGCTCCCTGGCCGAGCGACTCCAGGTTGCACGCATGGCAAGAAGACGTGGGATCACCCGTGTCTCCTCCCCGCAACGCACTGCATTGTGGGCATCCAGCATGGCCCGCATCAGTGTGGTGCCGCTCCGAGGGAACCCACCAATGAAAATGAGGGGTGTGTCCTCGCCATAGTAAATGGGAGATGCTTGGCTCTGATTGGTGGAGCCCAGGTGGGCATCTGCCCAGGTATGGCGGTGGGCGTGGTCAGGGGGAGGGCAGTCGATGCCACTCAGGCCCAGGTAGAGGAGAGAGGCGGAACAGAGGAGAGCACAGCCCAATAACATGCTCACCTTCTGTCCCCTCATGGTCAGTTAGACTAGAGGTTTATGGGCTGTGGACTGGAGTTAAGAGTAAGAGCTTGGGGTATGATTTGGTATAAAAATCTGTGGGTTGAGACCTAGAGGGTTGAGAGAGGGGCAAGGGAGAGTGACTGAGGCCTTTGGGTAGAAAATAACGTAGTGAGGAACGTAGAGACCCGTCGTCACTGGCGGTCTAGGACCCCCCCAGGTGGCTCTGAGAGGGGTCCTTTCCAGCTGGGTGCCAGCCCTGTACATATCCTTGATCCACCATAATGGACCTGCAACACACACGGAAAGGCTTATTTTTGTTTCCAATTGATATTATTTCTTCTGGTGACCACATACAAAACACGCTATGTTATTACATAATTATTATGCATTACATTTTAGAACAATTTCAGAACAATTGTAGCTTCCTGCATGTGTCCTGTCATTGACCTCCCCAACGAATGACTGAACTAGCTGCACAAGAGAGACAGAAGAGCGTGTCCGGTTGGATTTCTGCAACATTCATATTCCACATCCAGCATTTGGAGAGCCACTAACTACACGGTTATGCTGCCTTCTCGTAAATGCCATCAACTCTATGCTCTCCTTTTCTTCTCACCTCACTCAGTTTCTTTCCTCTATCCCTCATTGTCACACTCATGTAAAGCCACTAACTGCTACTGTTCCATGTTTTCCTACAGTGACAGCATACTCAGCCACACACTACAATGCAAAGCAATTTGTTTAAGATCCTATGAGTCACTACTAAACTAAATCAAAAGCCTGCCGAATGCCGATCCTCACATGCTGCAACAATCAGTCATATTTACTCTGCTAGCTAAAACAAAAATGTACCCAAATCATTTGCACAAAGAACGTGTAGCCTAATTGATATATTTTTGTTCATTCCCTTCTGAAAGGCCTAGGTACAAATGCTTTGTACAGTACATGTGGTCTCTGTATTAGATAAGTACTTCAAAGTAACTGTCCAGTGTTAAGATTTCTATGAAATATGGCCTATAATTAATTCCACAGTTCTTAAATTACGGTGCATTTGGAAAGTATTCAGACCCCTTTCCGTTACAGCCTTATTCTAAAATGCATTCAATAGTCTCCCCCCCCCCTCATCAACCTACACCCCATAATGACAAAGCAAAAAACAGGTTGACATTTTGGCAAATGAATAAAAAAATAAATACAAATATCACATTTACATAAGTACTCAGACCCTTTACTTAGTACTTTGTTGAAGTACCTTTGGCAGCGGTTACAGCCCTGATTCTTGTTGAATATGACTTTACAAACTTGACACCTGTATTTGGAGAGTTTCTCCCATCCTTCTCTGTTGATATCACTCTAGTGGTGTGGGGGCAGTGCTTTGGCAAAGTGGGGGTGGTTATATCCTGCCTGGATGGCCCTCTCCGGGTGTAACGTCAGACGGAGCCATGGTGTTCCCGACCCCCGTTTTAGCTTCCAGTATCTATTCTGCAATAGTCTATGTGCCGGGGGGCACACAGACTAGGCTGTCCTATCTGGTGCAATTCTCCTGTCTTATCTGGTGTCCTGTGTGAACTTAAGTATGCTCTCTCCCACTCTACCGCTGAATGCTCAGCTACGAAATGTAAACTGAAATTTACTCCGGAGGTGCTGAACTGTTGCACCCTTTACAACCCCTGATTATTATTTGACCCTGCTGCTGCTTATCTATCAATGTTTGATCATCTCGAAGTACTCTTATAATCTCCACCTGGCACAGTCAGAAGAGGACTGGTGACCCACCCAAGAGTATGGTTCCTCTCCAGGTTTCTTCCTAGTGTTGGATTTGGGGTGAACTTTGAATATCGAGATATTGTAGACATGATAGATCAGACGCATAGTGTATAAGGAGTGAAAGAAACCGGGTTTTATGTCAGGAGGTAATGGGTCTCCGTAGAAAGACAGATGGCTTTGGAATGTGTTGTGTGGACGGGAGAAGATCACAGGATTGCTATAGGGGAAGCAGATGGACATCTGTGGATTAGGCAAAAGAGGGGTTGAGGTCAGATCCCCTGAAGGGAGTAATAAGGGTTTACATCCAACATTCCTGTTGAACCATAAGATGTAAGGATTGGAGAGAAGGAGGGGTGTCTAAAGTAGAGTGTGTATATATATATATATATAAATATATAAATAAATATATAAATAACACACACGTGATGATGGGAACATAACTTTGTCTGAATACAGCTGTGTCGTCCCTTTGGGAAGAATTAAACTTGGTGTAATTCTCTAAGCTTCTCGAGTGTCCATGTTATTTACTCTGACAAATTAGAACTTAACACTAGGTTCCAAGAGTGCTTTTTCTTTACACCTTTGTAATCATGAAATATGAGAGTATAATCTTTTCTCATCACTGCAACTCCCGTCCTTTGGGAAGAATTAAACTTGGTGTAATTCTCTAAGCTTCTCGAGTGTCCATGTTATTTACTCTGACAAATTAGAACTTAACACTAGGTTCCAAGAGTGCTTTTTCTTTACACCTTTGTAATCATGAAATATGAGAGTATAATCTTTTCTCATCACTGCAACTCCCCAAAGAGCTCGGGAGAGGCGAAGGTCGAGTCATGAGTCCTCCGAAACATAAGCTGCCTAGCCGCGCTTCTTTTTACCAGCCCGCTTAACCTAGAAGCACCAATGTGTCGGAAAACACCAGCCTCAACATCAACAGTGAAGAGGTGACTCTGGGATGCTGGCCTTTTAGGCAGTGTTGCAAAGAAAAAGCCATATCTCAGACTGGCCAATAAAAAGAAAAGATTAAGATGGGCAACAGAACAGACACTGGACAGAGGAACTCTACCTAGAAGGCCAGTGTCCCAGGGTTGCCTCTTCACTGTTGACGTTGAGACTAGTGTTTTGCGTGCGCTATTTAATGAAGCTGCCAGTTGTGGACTTGAGGTATCTGTTTCTCAAACTAGACACTAATGTACTTGTACTCTTGCTCAGTTGTGCACCGGGGCCTCCCACTCTTTCTATTCTGGATAGAGCAAGTTTGCTCTGTTCCGTGAAGGGAGTAGTACACGGTGTTGTAACGAGAGCTTCAGTTTCTTGACAATTTCTCGCATGGAATAACCTTCATTTCTCAGAACAAGAATAGACTGATGAGTTTCAGAAGAAAGTTTAGTTTCTGGCCATTTTCAGCCTGTAATCGAACCCACAAATGCTGATGCTCCAGATACCTTGTCTAAAGAAGGCCAGTTTTATTGCTTCTTTAAATCAGCACAACAGTTTTCAGCTGTGCTAACAATTGCAAAAGGGTTTTCGAATGATCAATTGGCCTTTAAAAAAAGGATAAACTTGGATTAGCTAACACAACATGCCATTAGAACACAGGAGTGATGGTTGCTGATAATGGGCCGCAGTACACCTATGAAGATATTCCATACATCAAAAAAAAGAAGCAATTTCCAGCTCAAATAGTCATTTACAACATTATTAACAATGTCTATACTGTATTTCTGATCAATTTGATGTTATTTTAATGGAAAAAGTGCTTTTCTTTACATTGCAGTGTATGGCCACGGTTCGATCGATAGTGGTTCATAGAGATTACAGTTTCTACGTGAAGGGAGATGTAGGAGCCCACGTTTAAAAAAAAATTATGTTTTAACCTTGAGTGTAGGGGGCAGTATTTTGACGTTTGGATGAAAAACATACCCAAACTAAACACCATTTCTCAGGCCCAGAATATGCATACAATTGTCAGATTAGGATAGAAAACTCTAAAGTTCCTAAAACTGTCAAAATATAGTCTAAGTATAACAGAACTGATATTGTTTTTCCTGAAAGCTCTCTGTTCCATTGCCTGCCTTCGCTCCATTTAAAGGGATATAAAGGGTGTGAACAGTCTTTAGACATAGTTTCAGGCTTTTATTTTGAAAAATGAGCGAGAAAGATCACATCGCGTCATTGTATGGCTGGGTGCCAGCAGCGTTTGCATGCGCAACAGCTTGGAGCAGACATTTCTCTCTCCTATTTAAGAAGCTACACAGTCCCAGTCGAAATATTATTGATTATATATTGTAAAAACAACCTGGGGATTGATTATAAAAAAACGTTTGACATGTTTCTACAAACTTTACGGATACTATTTGGAATTTGTTTGCGATATCGTGACCACTCGAGCCTGTGGATTTATGAACATAACACGCCAACCAAATGGAGGTATTTTGGATATAAAAATCTTTATGGAACATTTATTGTATAACTGGGAGTCTCGTGAGTGCAAACATCTGAAAATCAAAGGTAAACGATTTATTTTACTGCTTTTCTGACTTCCGTGACCAATCTACTTGTCCGCGAGGTGTTTGTAATGTCTTGTCTACTGAGAGAGATGTCCTTACATAAACGCTTGGTATGCTTTCGCCTAAAATATTTTTTGAAATCTGACACGCCAGGTGGATTAACAACAAGCTAAGCTGTGTTGTGCTATATTGCACTTGTGATTTCATGAAAATTTAATATTTTTTGTCATTTCATTTGAATTTGGCGCTCTGCAATTCAGCGGATGTTGACGAAAATGATCCCGCTAACGGGATGGGTGCATCAAGAAGTTCCGTGACCAGATTCCTTATGATGAGAAATTGTCTGAATTTGCCACAACGTGGAAAACGTTTGACCTCTCATTGCCAACAAAGGGTATATAACAAAGTATTGAGAAACTTTCGTTATTGACCAAATACTTATTTTCCACCATAATTTGCTAATAAATTCATTTAAAAAATCCTACAATGTGATTTTCTGGGGGGAAAAAAATCTCATTTTGTCTGTCATAGATTAAGTGTACCTATGATAAATTACAGGCCTCTCATCTTTTTAAGTGGGAGAACTTGCACAATTGGTGGCTGACTAAATACTTTTTTGCCCCACTGTATATGCAACGCAGGACACACTAGATAAACTAGTAATATCAATCAACCATGTGTAGTTAACTAGTGATTATGATTAATTGCTTTTTATAAGATAAGTTTAAAGATAGCTAGCAACTTAACTTGGCTTCTTACTGCATTCGCGTAACAGGCTGGCTCCTCGTGGAGTGCAATGTAAGGCAGGTGGTTAGAGCATTGGGCTAGTTAACTGTAAGGTTGCAAGATTGAATCCCCGAGCTGACAAGGTACAAGTCTGTCGTTCTGCCCCTGAACAAGGCAATTAACCCACCGTTCCAAGGCCTTCAATGAAAATCAGAATGTGTTCTTAACTGACTTGCCTAGTTAAATAAAAGTTAACATTTTTTAATTTTTTAAATAGGCCAAATCGGTGTCCAAAAATACAGATTTCCGATTGTTATGAAAACTTGAAATCGGTCAATCCGATTAAATCGGGTCGAAACCCTCCATAACCAGTTGAAGAAAGAGCGACAAAGGCTTTCAATACGACAGTGACTTTTAACACTCCTATCTATGACCTGAGTCCGAGCCATCAACCTGGGTATGGGCGGCAGGAGTGCACCATGAGTCCTGAGACTGCGCATGGAGAGAGAACTCATTCAAACTTCTCTCATGCTCCTGGTGTACTGGTGGGAGAAATGGACCAGACAGAAGGGTGATGGCAGCTCAGGTGAGAGACTCGTGTATTTGGAAAAAACATTTTATTTTGATATTGAAACCGGGACATTATCAAGGGCCATCAAATGTGACAGGCAAGAGTTACATATGTGCCGTTGGGAAGATTAAATAAAGCTATCTGAAGAAGAACCAATGAAGACACGCTGGAAGGGGGGGGGGGGTCAACCATGCCCATAATTGTTTAGTTGGGGTGTCAGGTTTATTGAGGAGGAATGCACACTGAAATTCATAGTAATTTAGACTAAGACTGCATTGAGATACCAATCTTTCATTACCATGCCACTCGCGACAGGAAAACCGGGACAAATGGGGGTTGTAAAGAGAAGAGCTATTACCAGTAATAAAAAGATCCCGTTTCTAAATGTACATTCTAACCGTCATTATTTGTGCTAGGTTGAGAAGCTTGAATTCAAGTGGTAGACTCAAAGTGAAGCGCTAACAACTGTCATTCTAAATTTGGGTTGGATAATTTATCAAATATTTTAATTATGAGTCGGACAAAGCGAGAAAGAGCGCTACTTTCAAACTGTGAGGGGTGGGTGCACTGTTCAAATTTATTGGGCCTTGGGAGGGTTTTTCCTCCCTAGAAACCTTATCTTTAAGTAACCTTATATTTAAGTGTCCTCAGAGGGAGGTTAGTTGAGAACACTAGATGATAGCTTAAGACAACCATGAAGGGGTTTTTGTTTTACCATGTCGTGAGAATTTTAATGTTAAATCGCATCAATACATTGATTGTTGGATACTGTACAATTAATATGTAAGAATATGTCAAAGATAAATACACAACGCAGAGGACGAAAGGGCTAGAATTAACAATCAATGGAAATAGTTCACTTCTTAAGGTATAGGGGGCAGCATTTTCACATTTGGATAAATAGCGTGCCGAATTTCAACTTCCTGCTACTCATGCCAAGAATATAAGATATGCATATTATTGGATAGAAAACTCTGAAGTTTCTAAAACTGTTTGAATCATGTCTGAGTATAACAGAACTTATGTAGCAGGCAAAATCCAGAGGAGTAACCGTTCAGAATTTTTTAAAATTTTTAGGTCTCTGTCTGTTCACAGAGTTCTCATTGACAAATGATATTTCTTAGGAAGCTGTTTTCAGTTCCTACCGCTTCCACTGGATGTCACCAGTCTTTAGAATTTGGTTGAGGTTATTCATTTGTGCAATGAAGAAGTATGCCATCTAGGCCTAAAAACTAAGGTGTCATTGTACGCTGATGATTCATGTTCTTTTAAAACCACAATTGGAGTCTCTCCACGGCCTCTTAGAGGATCTAGATACTTTTGCTGTCCTCTCTGGATTAAAACCAAATTATGATAAATGTACCATATTACGTATTGGATCACTAAAAAAAAATTCACATTTTACATTACCATGTAGTTTGCCAATTGGGTGGTCTGACGGAGATGTAGATATACTCAGTATACAAATCCCAAAGGAAAGAAATGATTTCACTCCAATACATTTTTATAGAAAGTTAACAAAAATAGATAAGATCTTGCTACCATGGAAAGGAAAATACCTGTCTATTTGTGGAAAAATCCCCCTGATTAACACTAGTTATATCACAGATTACCTATTTGCTTATGGTTTTGCCTACACCTAGTGACCTGCTTTTTAAATTATATGAACAAAAAATATTCAAATTTTATTTGGAACGGCAAACCAGATAAAATTAAAAGGGCCTATTTATATAACAAATATGAATTCAGTGGGCATACATTAAATATTAAAGCATTAGACCTCTCACTAAAGGCATCAGTCATACAAAAGTTATACTTAAATCCAAACTGGTTCTCTAGTCAATTGGTACGAATGTCTCATCCTATATTCAGGAAGGGCCTTTTCCCCTTTATTCAGATTACACCTGCTCACTTTCGGTTGTTTGAAAAGGAAATCTCCAAAATATCTTTCTTTTTTAAACAAGCCTTAGAAAGTTGGTTGCAATTTCAGTTTAATCCACCTGAAAGGACTTAACAAAATTGTACAACAAATATTGTGGTTAAATTCAAATATACTAATTGATTTTTTTAAAACTGTATTTGTCGAAGAAATGTTTAAAAAAGGTATACATTTAGTGAATGATATCATAAATAGGACTGTTGGGGTTGTCACACACAGACATATGGAAATGTCTGCTCTACCCAAAATTACAACCAATTAATTGCAGCATTACCACAAAAATGGAAGAGGCAAGTAGAAGGGGAAAAAAGGAACTTGTTCTTTAATACAGGGCTGACATACATAAAATGGTTAAAGAAAAGTGTGATAAATAAAAACATATACCAATTTAATTTAAGGACCAAAAAAAACTGACAGTGCCATATAAAATGGCAAAATAATTGGGAAGAGATTTGCAATGTCCCCATTCCATGGCACATGGTTTATGAATTGATACGCAAAACACCGGATTCAAAATTTCACATTTTTCAATATAAATTACTATACAAAATTCTTGCAACTAATAGAATGTTATGTATATGGGGGATACAATCTTCCCAGCTCTGCAGATTCTGCTGTGACGAGGCAGAGTCATTAGATCATTTATTTTGGTATTGTCCATATATAGCTCATTTTCGGTCACAGGTCCAGGAATGGCTGTAGAATTGCAACATTTGCCTAGAACTAACACTACAGATAGCAATACTGGGTGATTTGAAAAGCCATAGTCAATCAATCAATAATATAATAATTATTTTAGCAAAAAAAGTGTTTTAATTTACAATCTGTAGAAGCTATGAGAATAGGAAGGTTCAATTATTTTGTGAAGCATCACAGCACAGTTGAAAAATATATGGCAAATAGAAATCCGAAATGGATGATGTTGAGAGACAGATGGGAGGGGTTGAGTGGAGCTGAAGGGTGGGACTAATAACAAGATAAACAATGTAAAACATACGGGATCTGTAAAATGTATATAGGTTCGGAACTTTTGAAATAGCATAGTTACAAATAGAAATCAAACTGGATGGACATCAGAAATAGAGGAAGGACTAAGAACAAACGAGAGAACTATTGTAAAGTAGACTGTCTGTAGAGTATTATAAGATGTATGGATTGAAGGTAGAAGCAGAAGTGTTTATTAGTTTACTCCAATTGGGGGAATCGGCGGAAGGGTTTGCGGGGAATAAAAAGAATATACTTTTATTATAAAAAGTGTATATATATTAAAAAATATATTATATATTTTTAAAAATATATATATATATATATTTTTTTTTTTATATAAAAAAATATATATATAAAAAATAATTATATATATATATAAAAAAATATATTATATATATAAAAAAAAAATATATATATATATATAATTAAAAATAATTATATATATAAAAAAATAATATATATATATATAAAAAAATAATTATATATATAAAAAAAATAATTATAAAAAAAATAATATATATAAAAATAATTATAAAAAATAATTATATATATAAAAAAAATAATTATAAAAAAAATAAATATATATATATAAAAAAAATAATTATAAAAAATATATATAAAAAAAAAATAAATATATATATATAAAAAAAATAATTATAAAAAAAAATATATATATATATATATATATATATATACACACCCCAAAAAAAATGGGGGATTGGAAATGATGCAGACAATTACATTAGAAGCAACATTCTTTCCGCAATATTAAGCTGATCCACCCTCTAGAAGAAAAAATAAAAATATGACATCTAGGACCTGAGTAACACTGTTGAGAGTTGGCCAAGACATGAATAGTAGCGTTAGTTTCCTCTCATCCTCTATTGAAAACAGACCCGTATTCAATTTGATCGATTATTAAAGTTTAAAAATACCTAAAGTTGTATTACAAAAGTAGGTTTGCCAAAATATTTCAAAGTTCATAGGCAACTTTTAAAATATTTTGTAGTGACGTTGCGCATTTTGGAAGCCGTTTTTTTTCTGGATCAAACACGTCAAATTGACATTTTGGATATATATGGACGGAATTAATTGAACAAAAGGACCAATTGTGATGTTTATGGGACATATTGGAGTGCCAACAAAAGAAGCTTGTCAAAGGTAAGGCATGTTTTATATTATATTTCTGCGTGTTGTGTAGCGCCCGCAGGGTTGAAATATTCTACCCTCTGTTTACTATTGTGCCATCATCAGATAATAGCTTCTTATGCTTTTGCCAAAAAGCCTTTTTAAAATCTGACATGTTGGCTGGATTCACAACGAGTGTAGCTTTAATTGAGTACCTTACATGTGTGATTTAATGAAAGTTAGATTTTTATATCAATTTATTTGAATTTGTCGTGCTGCATTTCCCTGGATTTTGGCCAAGTGGGATGCGAGCATCCCCTATCCTAAAGAGGTTAAGGAAGAAGGAACAGTTTATTGCCCGTATTACTTAACTTCCTGCCTAGCAAAAAAGACAATGTTTAGAGAGGAGGAGATTCCACCCCAAATTGGGGTATATACAGTTGAAGACGGAAGTTTACATAACCTTAGGTTGGAGTCATTAAACTCGTTTTTCAACCACTTCAAATATCTTGTTAACAAACTATAGTTTTGGAAATCGCTTAGGACATCTTTGTGCATGATACAAGTAATTTTTCCAACAATCATTTACAGACAGATTACTTCACTGTATCACAATTGCAGTGGGTCAGAAGTTTACATACACTAAGTTGATTGTGCCTTGAAACAGCTTGGAAAATTCCAGAAAATTGTCATGTCTTTAAAGCTTATGATAGGCTAATTGACATCATTTGGAGGTGTACCTGTGGATCTATTTCAAGGCCTACCTTCAAACTCAGTGCCTCTTTGCTTGACATGGTAAAAATAAAAAATAAAAATCAGCCTCAGCAAAAAAATTGTAGACCTCCGCAAGTCTGGTTCATCTTTAGGAGCAAATTCCCAACACCTGAAAGTACCATGTTCATCTGTACAAACAATAATATGCAAGTATAAACACCATGGGACCACGCAGCCGTCATACCGTTCAGGAAGGAGACGCGTTCCGTCTCCTAGAGATTAATGTACTTTGGTGCGAAAAGTGCCAATCATTCCCAGAACAACAAAGGACCTTGTGAAGATTCTGGAGGAAACAGATGCAAAAGTATCTATATCCAGAGTAAAAACGAGTCCTATGTCGACATAACCTGAAAGGCCGCTCAGCTAGTAAGAAGCCACTGCTCCAAAACCACCATAAACAAAAAAGCCAGACTACGGTTTGCAACTGCACATGGGGACAAAGATCGTACTTTTTGGAGAAATGTCCTCTGGTCTGATGAAACAAAAATAGAACCGTTTGGCTATAATGACCATCGTTATGTTTGGAGGAAAAAGGGGGATGCTTGCAAGCCAAGGAACACCATCCTAACCATAAAGCACAGGGGTGGCAGTATCATGATGTGGGGGTGCTTTGCTGCAGGAGGGACTGGTGCACTTCACAAAATACATATCATGAGGCAGGAAAATTGTGGATATATTGAAGCAACATCTCAAGACATCAGCCAGGAAATTAAAGCTTGGTCGCAAATGAGTCTTCCAAATGGACAATGACCCCAGGCATACTTCCAAAGTTGTGGAAATGGCTTAAGGACAACAATGTCAAGGTATTGGAGTGGCCAACACAAAGCCCTGACCTCAATCCTATAGAACATTTGTGGGCAGAACTGAAAAAGCATGTGCGAGCAAGGAGGCCTACAAACCTGACTCAGTTACACCAACTGTGTCAGGTGGAATGGGCCAAAATTCACCCAATTTATTGTGGGTAGCATGTGGAAGGCTACCTGAAAACATTGACCCAAGTGAATCAATTTAAAAAGGCAATGCTACCAAATACTAATTAAGTGTATGTAAACTGACCCACTGGGAATGTGATGAAAGAAATAAAAGCTGAAATAAATCACTACTGTTATTCTGACATTTCACATTCTTAAAATAAAGTGGTGATTCTACTGACCTAAAACAGGGAATGTTTACTAGGATTAAATGTCAGGGATTGTGAAAAACTGAGTTTAAATGCATTTGGCTAAGGTGCATGTAAACTTCCGACTTCAACTGTATACACTACCACTGGTGGAACCATGCATTTGTCTTATACAGCTGTATGACCCAATAGGTGAATAAACTTGGTTTAAGCTTTACTAGTCGTCCGTGAGCGTTAACGGGTTCATTTAGAACCTAACAATGCTAAAACATTTAGGAGATAGAGGTGCTCAAAGTTGGCCCATTTAGCATTCCCCACCATTTTGATATCATTTAAAAGCTTACAAACAGGGTTGTCGAAAGTGAATGAAATCAAATGGAATGACACTCTGGTCTAATGTAGTAGACTATATAGGAAACCGGGTGCCATTAGGGACTCAGTCATTGACTCTGTCCCAGAATGAAGAGTAGGCTACAGAGCAGTCTCATTGTCTCTCTTCTCCGGTCTGTTCAGAGTGGATGTGGAGGAAACTGGGCATCTGGTTGAACCAGGAAGGCAACACCTACTTTCTGGATACTTGCTAAAGTGCTTGTTAAAGTTCTGACAGATGAGGATGTTGAATGTGAACACTGGACAGAAATGGGTAAATAATAATCATTATTATTTAGGCTGTTATTTCAGCATGAGTAGTGTGACGGTCACAAATTAATTCAAAACAGTCTCATTCAGTCTAGTCGTTGCGCTTCCCCTTTAATTTCCAATGAAATAGCCAGCATCAGGTGCGCAATAAGGTGACAGTTGCCATTTATTTTGTTCTATAGTGTGCGTTGTAACCGTGTCTTAAAGCCAACAAGGGCGCCGGATTGAATCCACTATTTCCATTGTTGGATTACAATTAAACAGTCAAGTCAACGGTAATCTCCGCTGGAGTTCTATGGACAGATTGGTTGTACAGATCTAGCCAGTCAGGAGCCCTCAACCAAAAATATAGAAAGGCCTACTTGAATGCAGGACTTCAAACAGTGTGACCATAGGGATGGGATTAGCAAGGCTATGTGAGATTGCAGACTGTCGAAAACAGTCCAGAACTGCCCTAAATGTGTGTTAGAGATTGTCAGGTCTGTTGCTGTGCAGATTGCAGTGAGTGTGTGTGACAGTGTTTAGGGGAGAGAGAGAAAGAGATTGACAGGTCTGTGATAGCTTAGAATGTGTGTGTGCGCGTAGGATTATTCCACGATTCTCTGCTATCCGACACTGAGCTCCAGGATGTTACAGTGGCAAGAAGAAGGAAAAAAAAAAAAAAAAAAAAAAAAGTGAACCCTTTGAAATTACCTGGATTTCTGCATAAATTGGTCATCAAATTTGATCTGATCTTCATATAGGTCACAACAATAGACAAACAGTGTGATTAAACTAATAACACACAAATTGTATTTCTGGTCTATATTGAATACATAATTTAAACATTCCCAGTGTAGGTTGGAAAAAGTATGTGAACCCCTAGGCTAATGACTTCTCCAAAAGCCAGTTGGAGTCCAATCAATGAGACGAGATTGGAGATTTTTTTTATAGGGCAAGGCAGCTATAACCAACCTCACAAAATTTGAGTTTACTATTCACAAGAAGCATATCCTGATGTGAACCATGCCTCAAAACAAAAGAGATCTCAGAAGACCTAAGATTAAGAATGGTTGACTTGCATAAAGCTGGAAAGTGTTACAAACGTATCTCTAAAAGCCTTGATGTTCATCAGTCAACAGTAAGACAAATTGTCTATAAATGGAGAAAGTTCAGCACTGTTGCTACTCTCCCTAGGAGTGGCTGTCCTGCAAAGATGACTGCAAGAGCACAGCGCAGAATGCTCAATGAGATTAAGAATCATAGAGTGTCAGGTGAAGACTTACAGAAATCTCTGTCTGGAACATGCTAACATCTCCGTTGACGAGTACACAATACACAAAACACTAAAAAAATGGTGTCCATGTGAGAACACCACAGAAGAAGCCACTGCGGTCTGAAGTTTTATAAAAGTGCACCTGGATGTTCCACAGCGCTAGCAAAATATTCTGTGGACAGATGAAACTACAGTTGAGTTGTTTGGAAGGAACACACAACACTGGAGAAAAAAGGGCACAGCTCACCACCATCAAAACCCCTACCCAACTGTAAAGTATGGTGGAGGGAGCATAATGGTTTGGGACTGCTTTGCTGCCTCAGGGCAAGGACAGCTTGCTATCGTCGACAGAAATATGAATTCCCAAGTTTATCAAGACATTTTGCAGGAGAATGTTAGGCTATCTGTCCGCCAATTGAAGCTCAACAGAAGTTGGGTGATGCAACAGGACAACCACCCAAACCACAGAAGTAAATCAGCAACAGAATGGCTTCAGAAGAAAATAAGCCATCTGGAGTGGCCCAGTCAGAGTCCTGACCTCAACCTGATTGAGATGCTGTGGCATGACATAAAGACAGCAGTTCACACCAGACATCCCAAGAATATTGCTGAACTGAAACAGTTTTGTAAAAAGGAATGGTCCAAAATTCCTCCTGACCATTGTGCAGGTCTGATCCACAACTACAGAAAACGTTTGGTTGAGGTTATTGCTGTCAAAGGCGGGTCAACCAGTTATTAAATCCAAGTGTTCACATACTTTCTCCACCCTGCACTGTGAATGTTTACACAGTATGTTCAATAAAGACATGAAAACATATAATTGTTTGTGTGTTATTAGTTTAAGCAGACTGTGTCCATTGTTGTGACCTAGATGAAGATCAGATAACATTTAATGATCAATTTACGCAGAAATCCAGGTATTTCCAAAGGGTTCACATACTTTTTCTTGTCACTGTAAATTGCAGAACAGACCAGGCAGAATCACCAGTGAACATCTGGTCATGACAAGGGGTAGGGTGAAGTTAGCTGCTTTTAGAAACGCACGTATTTACACACTAGCGTTGATAGGAATTAACTTGCAAAAAAACGCAATAGTCCGCCAAAACGCAATTTCAACTTACTCTGGCGATTGTCCGTAGGGTTGGTCCTTATGCAGGGGGGTTGAGAAAAAAAACTGAATAGAATGTAAACAGACTTAGCAAATCTGTGTCTGTTGTAGACCCACTTCCTCTCTGCTTACCACATGTCAAAAATGATTTTTTTTAAAAACATGCACAAAAAGCAAGAACTTGTGGGGAACATTTATTTTGACATGAGGTAAGCAGAGAGGAACTTTGCCTAAACAGACTGTTACAATGGTTACACCATGAATATCAGTCTGTAAGAAGTCACTAAAAAAGATGCAAGTCTCTACAAGGCAGAATATGGACTACAATTACATTTACTTTAAAGAATTGGGATACCTAGTCAGTTGCACAACTAAGTAAGCATTTCACTGTCAAGTCTACACCAGTTGTATTCTGCACATGTGACCAATAACTTTTTATTTGAATGCATGCAACTGAAATTTGTCTTCCACATTTAACCCAACCCCTCTGAATCAGAGATTGTTGTTGGGGGTTAACTGACTTTCTCAAGGGCAGAACGGCAGATTTTTCCATTTGCCGGCTCGGCGATTCAAACCAGCGACCTTTTGATTACTGGCCCAACGCTCTTAACCGCTAGGCTACCTGCTGCCCCATGTACTGGTTGTATATTTTGTTGGTCCTTTTGGCGGTAGGAGGTGGAGAAAGGGTATCCACAGGAAGGCGTTTACCCTACTTTATGCAGAGCTGGTAGGTTCTGTCCCTTGTATTTTCAATCTGTTGAGGCATTGCTTGTGATGCACAATATGTAAATAATAGTCGAATTTAGTCCACCAAAGCCCTCGGCTGGAAGGGGTTTGCTGGTCTGTTAGGCACTGCCATATTGTGCAAGTGTTTGTCACGTGTGAATTGCATTAGTATTGAAATGAAAAACTGTAAACATAAACAATATATTTACACAAACTAACGTTAGCATACTGAATGTCTGATGGGGATTTGTCTCACATTCCTGCCTCCAAAAGGACCAATCACATGGACAACCAGTGAAGCATCATTTTATTCAACATTCTGGTTTGTAGAAGTCATAAGAGGAATCTTCCCTGATCTGAAACCGAATTTCTGCCCGAAATATAATTATTTGCAATTCAATGGTGGGTCTTCAGGCTAAGAGAAACTGAACTGACCTTGCTGAGGAACTACAACAAACCAACGTTGGGAAATTGTTTAAATATACTTTCCATTATATGATACATTCCAAGCCTACATTCAATCGACAGAGTAAATCTAAATTGTATTTTAAATCAGCTAGGGTTATGTAAACTAACTAGGCCAGCGGTCCACACTGAAAAAATAAAAAACAGCACCTCCGGCAAACAGGGGTGTAATCATTAGTTCAAACAGTTGCTTTCCTTTTTGTAAATTAAAATGGGAGACAATTTTGCAACTAACACGAGGGGTAAATTCAGGTAGGACCCTCCCCGTTTCGTTCAGTTTGCTTCCCTTTAAGAAACGTTTTGCAACATAATCGGCCTAATTAATACACCCTCGGTTAATCGACAGTATTGCTACCTCCAGTGAGTTGTGAATACCCAGGAAGCGCAATTGGTAGTAGTTTTGTATACACAAAACTTCACGGAATCGAATGTGAATATCACTCACCTTAACTGCCGAGAATCAGTCTCTGAAAAAGAAAGGTCCGTTGTAATTGTGTAACTGCAAAATAGAGGAAACTGTCAACTTCAACACAAGCCGCTCAAACAAGATAAATTGTGTAATTTAAACGAGTTTAACTATGGTGTTGTCTTGTCACCAGTCTGAGGTTCAGCCGTATCTACTGTCGTACAACACAACATAAGGAGAGTAAATTCAGCATTCTTAAAAGAAACGCCTGAGCGGTGTTTATTACTTTCTGATCCTGACGAGAGAAAATAACTATCGGGGAGGTTCTCTTTTGCACTGTTCAACCAATCGAATAAACGTGGAGGAGGAGTTAAGATGGAGTTTGCCCTTGTTAAATGGATGTTAATAACGTCCAAAAGTAACATCACATTCTCTCTTTCCATTCCTCCTAAAGACCGGATGCAATCGTTTGACTCCACTGACGGTGTACGGGACAGTTGCCATAAAGGCAGTACCACAGCTAGAATAATGAGACAGATATTTCACCGGTTGTATAAGTGTGAAGCATCCGGTTTTCCGCTTCCACTCACTACCAAATATGGTGATGAGAGGAAGTCCATTGGATGGCAGTGAGAAGAGATGGATTTTGTCTGACATTATGCCATTTTTTTCACCAATTAAACTTTTGGTCTCAAAACAATTTTCCGTTCCCAAAACTACACGCTGTTCCGAATAGAGTGGACTAAGTTTTGTAGATGTTATCCTTTGCCAAAGGAAAACAAAAATGTTTTGTTTTAAAGGAGTGCAAGGGGGAATTTATTTATTACACACATACTTTAGGGTAGGCGCTCCCTAACGGAAATATGCAAATATCTGTTTGAACGCTCCAATAGGATCTCGCTAACTCATGCTTGGCTCTAACACTCTTCCTTGCTTGTTCTGCCCCCTATGGCTCATTTGTTCCCATTTGAAACGACAGGAGTTGGTCTATCTTGGGTTAGTTGTAAATTCCCTTTGATACAAAGATAGACACTTTCACAGTACAATATGAAGAGCGGCTGAAACTGCGCATGGGCAGGCTGTCAAATCAAAGGCAGGCTGTCAAATCAAAGGCGGCTGTCAAATCAATGGGCAGGCTGTAAAATCGATATAAAAAATCTAAAAACGTACTTAAATGTAACAACTTGGTTTATAGTAAACACAATAGAGAACAACGCTCAGTAGACCGCTAATTTGATCAGCTAGCAGTTGCTAGCTCATACACCGGAGTAAAACCTCCACCTGATTCCTCATGTGAAGAAATTGAGGAATCTGGACATTCAGTTGATTCAGAAAATCCAGTCAATAGTCCCACACCCAAAAAGACACAAATAATTGTCTTTGCGTGAACTTCAGGTCAACATTGTTTAAATATATATATATATTTTTTCATTCTCAAGGTCAACAATCAATGCTGCCTCTGCAAAGATAAATGAAAGAGCCAATGGTCTGGAGAAAATTATACACGAAAAATCATTCACCTCTAGACCTCTCTGAATCATGCATAAAATAGTATCTAAGAGCTTAAACTTGCAAACACTGCTTCTTCTGATAAATGCACTGCACAGGAGAAGACCATCCAACATGCAAGAGTGCTTATCTGAAGCAGAGAGATACCGGAGAAGGTGGGGGCTATGGCTTTACGGTGTCCCTGGGGACCACGGTGAAGCACATAGTAGGTGGCACCGGACTTCCCCGATGGATATATGGACATGGCTGTGGATGTTGCTCATCGTATTGGGATGAAGCAAGATGCCATCGGCAGCCGCTTGATCATCATCCAGTTTGCTTTTCGCACAGTGAGAGATGCAGTTTGGAAGAAAGCAAAGGAAAGCGCCTTTCTGAAAGATAGAGAATTTAGATTCGGTGAGGACCTGACTGCAGGTTATCCAGGATGGCGTAGCAGTGAAGTCGTGTTTGTTTGTCCTCTCGTGTACTTTTGTATTTTTCATATTTTTTTTGTATATATATTTCAATTAATTTTCAAGCTCTTTTCGATTTTTAATTTGATTATACCTTCCGGTAACCTGCCTAACCCAATGTGATATGGAATCGCTATTATTTTCAATTTTAGAACACATTCAAGAACCTCCAGAAGCTAACCAGCTAATTAGCTACAAGCTATTAGTCATTGTTAGCCACTGCTAGCGGCTTTTACCTTCTGCACAGATATAGGCCCTGTTTTTAGCCTGGATAATACTCGCTAGTCTACCAGTATCGGACTGTCTCCACAACAACGCCGGATTCCTGCCGTAATCCCTGGACCACTACTTCTGATCGTCACAGCTAGCTTGCAGCTAGCTAGCTCACAGCCTGCAGCTAGCTAGCTCACAGCTAGCTTGCACTCACCGTGGCATCCAGTACCGAAGCTATCCCTGAGGCCCACCTCTCGGCCTACTCAGCTGTTCACCCGAACCCCACTCATACACGGCTAGAGCCCAATACTCCACCAGATCCTTGCTGTAAACTCTGGACCTTGGCACCGGATCACCGCTGCTACCGATTGGCTATAGTGGCTAACGCCACTGCCACGAAGCTAGCACCAGTTAGCTGTGAGCCAGGCGCATCTCCCGGCTAGCAAACTAAATTCTACAATACCTCTTTTGCCATCTGGCTTGGATTCTCTGTCGACACGGCGCCCCACCGCACCACCACGACTGGTCTGCCGAAGAATACTCCATCCGCTGTGCCTTCAACCGGCCTCCGTCGGAGCAGACGCACTTTAAACGCCGTGTCGCTAGAGTAATGGCGGCTTCCCTGTTCCATCTACTGCTGCCCCCTGGACACTATGATCACTTGGCTACATAGCTGATGCCTGCTGGACTGTCCTTTAATCACGGTACTCCATTCTGTTTATTTATTTTTTATCTGTCGGCCACAGCCGCGAACTCAGACTCTTGTGTGTAGTTAATCCGACCCTCTCTGCCTAGTCATCGCCATTTTACCTGCTGTTGTTGTGTTAGCTGATTAGCTGTTGTTGTTTTAGCTAGCTCTCCCAATCAACACCTGCGATTACTTTATGCCTCGCTGTATGTCTCTCTCAAATGTCAATATGCCTTGTATACTGTTGTTCAGGTTAGTTAGCATTGTTTTAGTTTACAATGGAGCCCCTAGTTCCACTATTCATACCTCTGATACCTCCTTTGTCCCACCTCCCACACATGCGGTGACCTCACCCATTGCAACCAGCATGTCCAGAGATACAACCTCTCTTATCATCACCCAGTGCCTGGGCTTACCTCCGCTGAGACAGTGTCTGTGCCTCGACTTAGGTTGGGCAAAACTAAACATGGCGGTGTTCGCCTTAGCAATCTCCCTAGGATAAAGACCTCCTCCATTCCTGTCATTATTGAAAGAGATCATGATACCTCACATCTCAAAATAAGGCTACTTAATGTTAGATCCCTTACTTCAAAGGTAATTATAGTCAATGAACTAATCACTGATCATAATCTTGATGTGATTGGCCTGACTGAAACATGGCATAAGCCTGATGAATTTACTGTGTTAAATGAGGCCTCACCTCCTGGCTACATTAGTGACCATATCCCCCGTGCATCCCGCAAAGGCGGAGGTGTTGCTAACATTTACGATAGCAAATTTCAATTTACAAAAAAAAAAATGCCGTTTTCATCTTTTGAGCTTCTAATCATGAAATCTATGCAGCCTACTCAATCACTTTTTATAGCTACTGTTTACAGGCTTCCTGGGCCATATACAGCGTTCCTCATTGAGTTCCCTGAATTCCTATTGGTAATCATAGCAGATAATATTAAAATTTTTGGTGACTTTCATATTCACATGGAAAAGTCCACAGACCCACTCCAAAAGGCTTTCGGAGCCATCATCGACTTAGTGGGTTTTGTCAAACATGTCTCTGGACCTACTCACTGTCACAGTCATACTCTGGACCTAGTTTTGTCCCATGGAATAAATGTTGTGGATCTTAATGTTTTTCCTCATAATCCTGGACTATCGGACCACCATTTTATTACGTTTGCAATTGCAACAAATAATCTGCTCAGACCCCAACTGTTGATGTTCAAATACAGGAGAACGAGACCAAATCATGGACGCTGGACAGAGTGCATTTCAGTTGTAGCAAAATGGCAGTTTATTGGGTCAAAAGATATCTTGTCCTGCAGTTTAACGTGCACTGACCTAGTTCATATAACTCAGTATGGAGTCAGGTGAAAAAGGGACCTATACAAAGGTTACAATCATTTTTATACATTGAATAAAGTAGGTAGAGTCTTGTCGTGTCGCCTTCTGAATGGTCTCGAAGGGTTGGAGGCGGACCTGCTCTAGCCAGAGCAGGAGCCCCATTGGTGCGCAGCAGAGTCTTCTGCTCTGAGCACCCGACCAGTAGAGGGGGGGGTGAGGTGTGTGTGTGTTTATGCAAGAAGGTATTTGTGTGTCAGGGGATCGTGAGGCAGGACAACAGAGAGGGGGCAGTTTTATGGCTGGGTGTATGTGTTCGTGCAATGGAATGTCTGTGTTTCCTGGGGTCGTGAGACAAAAGAGCTGAGGGGGGCTGGGTGTGTGAGCTGGTTCCTGTTTTAGCAGGGGTACGTAAAATGACTTGAGTCAGGCGTTTTAGTTTGGCGCTGTATAATATATGAGCTATGTGTATGAATACATATATATAAATATATATATATATGACACAACCAAGGAACATCAAAAGTCATGCTATAAATTCACAGACAACACAAAGATTCCTTGATGTCCTTCCAGACTCCCTCTGTCTACCCAAGGGCGCCAGAGGACAAAAATCAGTTAACCACCTGAGGAACTCAATTTAACCTTGCGCAATACCTTAGATGCAGTTGAACCCCGAAAAACTAAAAACATTTCTCATAAGAAACTAGCTCCCTGGTATACAGAAAATGCCCGAGCTCTGAAGCAAGCTTCCAGAAAATTGGTACGCAAATGGCGCCACACCAAACTGGAAGTCTTCCGACTAGCTTGGAAAGACAGTACCGTGCAGTATCGAAGAGCCCTTACTGCTGCTCGATCATCCTATTTTTCCAACTTAATTTAGGAAAATAAGAACAATCCTAAATTCCTTTTTGATACTGTCGCAAAGCTAACTAAAAAGCAGCATTCCCCAAGAGAGGATGATTATTAGAAAGCAAATTACGGACTCCTCTTTAAATCTGCGTATTCCTTCAAAGCTCAGTTGTCCTGAGTCTGCACAACTCTGTCAGGACCATCGATCACCACAATTTGGAAACCCAAATTGGTCTACACGGACAAGTTCTGGCCTGGTTTAGATCTTATCTGTCGAAAAGATATCAGTTTGTCTCTGTGAATGATTTGTCCTCTGACAAATCAACTGTAAATTTCGGTGTTCCTCAAGGTTCCGTTTTAGGACCACTATTGTTTTCACTATATATTTGACCTCTTGGGGATGTAAATCGAAAACATAATGTTAACTTTCACTGCTATGCGGATGACACACAGCTGTACATTTCAATGAAACATGGTGAAGCCCCAAAATTGCCCTCGCTAGAAGCATGTGTTTCAGACATAAGGAAGTGGATGGCTGCAAACGTTCTACTTTTAAACTCGGACAAAACAGAGATGCTTGTTCTAGGTCCCAAGAAACAAAGAGATCTTCTGTTGAATCTGACAATTAATCTTAATGGTTGTACAGTTGTCTCAAATAAAACTGTGAAGGACCTCGGCGTTACTCTGGACCCTGATCTCTCTTTTGAAGAACATATCAAGACTGTTTCAAGGACAGCTTTTTTCCATCTACGTAACATTGCAAAAATCAGAAACTTTCTGTCCAAAAATGATGCAGAAAAATTAATCCATGCTTTCTCCTATAATTTTTATGGAATGTTCTGCCTACCCATGTGAGAGACGCAAACTCGGTCTCAACCTTTAAGTCTTTACTGAAGACTCATCTCTTCAGTGGGTCATATGGTTGAATGTCGTCTGGCCCAGGAGTGTGAAGGTGAACGGAAAGGCTCTGGAGCAACGAACGAACGCCCTTGCTGTCTCTGCCTGGCCGGTTCCCCTCTTTCCACTGGGATTCTCTGCCTCTAACCCCATTACAGGGGCTGAGTCACTGGCTTACTAGTGCTCTTTCATACCGTCCCTAGGAGGGGTGCGTCACTGATGTGATCTTCCTGTCTGGGTTGGCGCCCCCACTTGGGTTGTGCCGTGGTGGAGATCTTTGTGGGCTATACTCGGCCTTGTCTCAAAGTTGGTGGTTGAAGATATCCCTCTAGTGGTGTGGGGGCTGTGCTTTGGCAAAGTGGGTGGGGTTATATCCTTCCTGTTTGGCCCTGTCCTGGGGGTGTCATTGGATGGGGCCACAGTGTCTCCTGACCCCTCCTGTCTCAGCCTCCAGTATTTATGCAGCAGTAGTTTATGTGTCGGGGGGCTAGGGTCAGTTTGTTATATCTGGAGTACTTCTCCTGTCCTATCCGGTGTCCTGTGTGAATTTAAGTATGCTCTCTCTAATTCTCTCTTTCTTTCTCTCTCTCGGAGTACCTGAGCCCTAGGACCATGCCTCAGGACTACCGGGCATGATGACTCCTTGCTGTCCCCAGTCCACCTGGCCGTGCTGCTGCTCCAGTTTCAACTGTTCTGCCTGTGATTATTATTATTTGACCATGCTGGTCATTTAAGAAGATTTGAACATCTTGGCCATGTTCTGTTATAATCTCCACCCGGCACAGCCAGAAGAGGACTGGCCACCCCACATAGCCTGGTTCCTCTCTAGATTTCTTCCTAGGTTCTGGCCTTTCTAGGGAGTTTTTCCTAGCCACCGTGCTTCTACACCTGCATTGCTTGCTGTTTGGGGTTTTAGGCTGGGTTTCTGTACAGCTGATGTATGAAGGGCTAAATAAAATAAATTTGATTTGTACCCGCACCCCACCATACCCATCTGCGCATTATGCCCTGAATATACTCTACCACGCCCAGAAATCTGCTCCTTTTATTCTTTGTCCCCATCGCTCTAGGCGACCAGTTTTGATAGCCTTTAGCCGCACCCTCATTCTACTCCTCCTCTATTCCGCGGGTGATGTGGAGGTAAACCCAGGCCCTGCGTGTCCCCAGGCACCCTCATTTGTTGACTTCTGTGATCAAAAAAGCCTTGGTTTCATGCATGTCAACATCAGAAGCCTCCTCTCTAAGTTTATTTTACTCAATGTTTTAGCACACTCTGCCAACCATGTCCTTGCTGTGTCTGAATCCTGGCTTAGGAAGGCCACCAACAATTCTGAGATTTCCATACCCAACTATAACATTTTCCGTCAAGATAGAACTGCCAAAGGGGGAGGAGTTGCAGTCTACTGCAGAGATAGCCTGCAAAGTAATGTCATACTTTCCAGGTCCATACCCAAACAGTTCGAACATCTAATTAAAATAATTACTCTCTCCAGAAATAAGTCTCTCACTGTTGCCGCCTGCTACCGACCCCCCTCAGCTCCCAGCTGTGCCCTGGACACCATTTGTGAATTGATCGCCCCCCATCTAGCTTCAGAGTTTGTTCTGTTAGGTGACCTAAACTGGGATATGCTTAACACCCCGGCAGTCCTACAATCTAAGCTAGATGCCCTCAATCTCACACAAATCATCAAGGAACCCACCAGGTACAACCCTAAATCTGTAAACAAGGGCACCCTCATAGACATCATCCTGACCAACTGGCCCTCCAAATACACCTCCGCTGTCTTCAACCAGGATCTCAGCGATCACTGCCTCATTGCCTGTATCCGATACGGAGCCGCAGTCAAACGACCACCCCTCATCACTGTCAAACGCTCCCTAAAACACTTCTGTGAGCAGGCCTTTCTAATCGACCTGGCCCGGGTATCCTGGAAGGACATTGACCTCATCCCGTCAGTTGAGGATGCCTGGTCATTCTTTAAAAGTAACTATGCAGAACTAAGAACAGATATAGCCCTTGGTTCACTCCAGACCTGACTGCCCTCGACCAGCACAAAAACATCCTGTGGCAGACTGCAATAGCATCGAATAGTCCCCACGATATGCAACTGTTCAGGGAAGTCAGGAACCAATACACGCAGTCAGTCAGGAAAGCTAAGGCCAGCTTCTTCAGGCAGAAGTTTGCATCCTGTAGCTCCAACTCCAAAAAGTTCTGGGACACTGTGAAGTCCATGGAGAACAAGAGCACCTCCTCCCAGCTGCCCACTGCACTGAGGCTAGGTAACACGGTCACCACCGATAAACCCATGTTATCGAAAACTTCAACAAGCATTTCTCAACGGCTGGCCATGCCTTCCGCCTGGCTACTCCAACCTCGGCCAACAGCTCCGCCCCCCCCCGCAGCTACTCGCCCAAGCCTCTCCAGGTTCTCCTTTAACCAAATCCAGATAGCAGATGTTCTGAAAGAGCTGCAAAACCTGGACCCGTACAAATCAGCTGGGCTTGACAACCTGGACCCTCTATTTCTGAAACTATCCGCCGCCATTGTCGCAACCCCTATTACCAGCCTGTTCAACCTCTCTTTCATATCGTCTGAGATCACCAAGGATTGGAAAGCTGCTGCAGTCATCCCCCTCTTCAAAGGGGGAGACACCCTGGACCCAAACTGTTACAGACCTATATCCATCCTGCCCTGCCTATCTAAGGTCTTCGAAAGCCAAGTCAACAAACAGGTCACTGACCATCTCGAATCCCACCGTACCTTCTCCGCTGTGCAATATGGTTTCCGAGCCGGTCACGGGGGCACCTCAGCCACGCTCAAGGTACTAAACGATATCATAACCGCCATCGATAAAAGACAGTACTGTGCAGCCGTCTTCATCGACCTTGCCAAGGCTTTCGACTCTGTCAATCACCATATTCTTATCGGCAGACTCAGTAGCCTCGGTTTTTTGGATGACTGCCTTGCCTGGTTCACCAATTACTTTGCAGACAGAGTTCAGTGTGTCAAATCGGAGGGCATGCTGTCCGGTCCTCTGGCAGTCTCTATGGGGGTGCCACAGGGTTCAATCCTCGGGCCGACTCTTGATCACTGATCATCCCTAAAGCCAACACCTCATTTGGCCGCCTTTCCTTCCAGTTCTCTGCTGCCTGTGACTGGAACGAATTGCAAAAATCGCTGAAGTTGGAGACTTTTATCTCCCTCACCAACTTCAAACATCTGCTATCTGAGCAGCTACCCGATCGCTGCAGCTGTACATAGTCTATCGGTAAATAGCCCACCCATTTTTACCTACCTCATCCCCATACTGTTTTTATTTATTTACTTTTCTGCTCTTTTGCACACCAATATCTCTACCTGTACATGACCATCTGATCATTTATCACTCCAGTGTTAATCTGCAAAATTGTAATTATTCACCTACCTCATGCCTTTTGCACACAATGTATATAGACTCCCCTTTTTTTCTCTACTGTGTTGACTTGTTAATTGTTTACTCCATGTGTAACTCTGTGTTGTCTGTTCACACTGCTATGCTTTATCTTGACCAGGTCGCAGTTGCAAATGAGAACTTGTTCTCAACTAGCCTACCTGGTTAAATAAAGGTGAAATAAAAGTTTTAAAAAAATGTATTGATCCCTTAAATGATTTTACTATTAAAATTATCCATATCACAACCCTCATATCTCTTCACAAAAATGTACCCAAATCAATTTTGGAAAAATGATTTTACTCACAAAAGACGTAGGAATTTATTTTCCCCAGTTAGATGAAAATGGCGCCGGAGGAGATGGCCGCCGTTTTACGGTCTACTAACCAATAAACTAGACGAGGTAAGATCACGAATATCCTACCAACGGGACATCAAAAACTGTAATATCCTATGCTTCACGGAATCACGGCTGAATGACGACATGGATATTCAGCTAGCGGGATACACGCTGCACCGGCTAGATAGAATAGCACACTCCGGTAAGACGAGAGGGGGGGGGGGGCTGTGCATATTTGTAAACAACAGCTGGTGCACGAAATCTAAGGAAGTCTTTAGATTTTGCTCGCCTGAAGTAGAGTATATTGTGATAAACTGCAGGCCACATTACTTGCCTAGAGAGTTCTCAGCTATACTTTTCGTGGCTGTTTATTTACCACCACAGACAGATGCTGTCACAAAGACCACACTCAGTCAGCTGTGTAAGGAAATAAGTAAACAGGAAACCACTCACCCAGAGGCGGCGCTCCTAGTGGCCGGAGACTTTAATGCAGGGAAACTTAAATCATTTCTACCAAATCTCTATCCACATGTTAAATGTGCAACCCGAGGGAAAAAAAAAAATTCTAGATCACCTGTACTCCACACACAGAGACGCGTACAAAGCCCTCCCTCGCCCTCCATTTGGTAAATCCGACCACAACTCTATCCTCCTGATTCCTGCTTACAAGCAAAAATTTAAGCAGGAAGCACCAGTGACTCGGTCTATAAAAAAAATGGTCAGGTGAAGCAGATGCTAAACTACAGGACTGCTTTGCTATCACAGACTGGAACATGTTCCGGGATTCTTCCGATGACATTGAGGAATACACCACATCAGTCACTGGCTTTATCAATAAGTGCATTGAAGACATCATCCCCACAGTGGCTATAAGTACATAACCCAACCAGAAGCCATGGATTACAGGCAACATTCGCACTGAGCTAAAGGGTAGAGCTGCCGCTTTCAAGGTGCGGGACTCTAACCCGGAAGCTTACAAGAAATCCTGCTATGCCCTGCGACGAACCACCAAACAGGCAAAGCGTCAATACAGGGCTAAGATTGAATCATACTACACCAGCTCCGACGCTCGTCGGATGTGGCAGGACAAACTATTACGGACTACAAAAGGGAAGCACAGCCGTGAGCTGCCCAGTGACACGAGCCTACCAGACGAGCTAAATCACTTCTATGCTCGCTTCAAGCCAAGCAACACTGAGGCATGCATGAGAGCATCAGCTGTTCCGGACGACTGTGTGATCACGCTCTCCGTAGCCGACGTGAGTAAGACCTTTAAACAGGTTAACATACACAAGGCTGCGGGGCCAGACGGACTACCAACCAGGACGTGTGCTCCGGGCATGTGCTGACCAGCTGGCAGGTGTCTTCACTGACATTTTCAACATGTCCCTGATTAGGTCTGTAATACCAACATGCTTCAAGCAGACCACCATAGTCCCTGTGCTCAAGAACACAAAGGAAACCTGCCTAAATGACTACAGACCCATAGCACTCACGTCCGTAGCCATGAAGTGCTTTGAAAGGCTGGTAATGGCTCACATCAACACCATTATCCCAGAACACTAGACCCACTCCAATTTGCATACCGCCCACACAGATCCACAGATGATGCAATCTCTATTGCACTCAACACTGCCCTTTCCAACCTGGACAAAAGGAACACTTATGTGAGAATGCTGTTCATTGACTACAGCTCAGCGTTCAACAACATAGTACCCTCAAAGCTCATCACCAAGCTAAGGACTGGGACTAAACACCTCCCTCCAACTGGATCCTGGACTTCCTGACAGGCTGCCCCCAGGTGGTAAGGGTAGGTAGCAACACATCTGCCACGCTGATCCTCAACACTGGAGCTCCCCAGGGGTGCATGCTCAGTCCCCTCCTGTACTCCCTGTTCACCCACGACTGCATGGCCAGGCACGACTCCAACACCATCATTAAGTTTGATGACGACACAACAGTTGTAGGCCTGATCACCGACAACGACGAGACAGCCTATAGGGAGGAGGTCAGAGACCTGGCCGGGTGGTGCCAGAATAACAACCTATCCCTCAACATAACCAAGACTAAGAAGATGATTGTGGACGACAGGAAAAGGAGCACCGAGCACGTCCCCATTCTCATCAACAGGGCTGTAGCAGGTTGAGAGCTTCAAAATCCTTGCTGTCCACATCAACAACAAACTAGAATGGTCCAAACACACCAATACAGTCGTGAAGAGGGCACAACAAAGCCTATTTCCCCTCAGCAAACTAAAAAGATTTGGCATGGGTCCTGAGATCCTCAAAAGGATCTACAGCTGCAACATCGAGAGCATCCTGACCAGTTGCATCACTGCCTGGTACGACAATTGCTCGGCCTCCGACCGCAAGGCACTTCAGAGGGTAGTGCGTACGGCCCAGTACATCACTGGGGCAAAGCTGCCTGCCACCCAGGAAATCTACACCAGGCGGTGTCAGAGGAAGGCCCTGAAAATTGTCAAAGACCCCAGCCATAGACTGTTCTCTCTACTACCACATGACAAGCGGTACAAGTGCCAAGTCTAGGACAAAAAGGCTTCTCAACAGTTTTTACCCTCAAGCCATAAGACTCCTGAACAGGTAACCAAATGGTTACCCTTACCATTTGCATTGTGTGCCCCACCCCAACCCCTCTTTTACGCTGCTGCTTCTCTCAGTTTTCTTATATGCATAGTCACTTTAACTATACATTCATGTACATACTACCTCAATTAACCCAACCAACCAGTGCTACCGCACATTGGCTAACCAGGCTATCTGCATTGTGTCCCACCACCCGCCAACCCCTCTTTTTACACTACTGCTACTCTCTGTTCATCATATAGTGGGGCAAGAAAGTATTTAGTCAGCCACCAATTGTGCAAGTTCTCCCACTTAAAAAGATGAGAGGCCTGTAATTTATCATAGGTACACTTCAACTATGACAGACAAATGAGAAGAAAAAAATCCAGAAAATCACATTGTAGGATTTTTTATGAATTTATTTGCGAATTTATGGTGGAAAATAAGTATTTGGTCACCTACAAACAAGCATGATTTCTGGCTCTCACAGACCTGTAACTTCTTCTTTAAGAGGCTCCTCTGTCCTCCACTCGTTACCTGTATTAATGGCACCTGTTTGAACTTGTTATCAGTATAAAAGACCTGTCCACTACCTCAAACAGTCACACTCCAAACTCCACTATGGCCAAGACCAAAGAGCTGTCAAAGGACACCAGAAACAAAATTGTAGACCTGCACCAGGCTGGGAAGACTGAATCTGCAATAGGTAAGCAGCTTGGTTTGAAGAAATCAACTGTGGGAGCAATTATTAGGAAATGGAAGACATACAAGACCACTGATAATCTCCCTCGATCTGGGGCTCCACGCAAGATCTCACCCTGTGGGGTCAAAATGATCACAAGAACGGTGAGCAAAAATCCCAGAACCACACGGGGGGACCTAGTGAATGACCTGCAGAGAGCTGGGACCAAAGTAACAAAGCCTACCATCAGCAAGGGCATTGAAGATGAAACGTGGCTGGGTCTTTCAACATGACAATGATCCCAAACACACCGCCCGGGCAACGAAGGAGTGGCTTCGTAAGAAGCATTTCAAGGTCCTGGAGTGGCCTAGCCAGTCTCTAGATCTCAACCCCATAGAAAATATTTGGAGGGAGTTGAAAATCCGTGTTGCCCAGCAACAGCCCCAAAACATCACTGCTCTAGAGGAGATCTGCATGGAGGAATGGGCCAAAAAACCAGCAACAGTGTGTGAAAACCTTGTCAAACGTTTTCTGTAAGTCTTCACCTCTGTCATTGCCAACAAAGGGTATATAAAAGTATTGAGAAACTTTTTATTGACCAAATACTTATTTTCCACCATAATCTGCAAATAAATTCATAAAAATCCTACAATGTGATTTTCTGGAATTGTTTCTTCTCATTTTGTCTGTCATAGTTGAAGTGTACCTGATAAATTACAGGCCTCATCTTTTTAAGTGGGAGAACTTGTACAATTGGTGGCTTACTAAATACTTTTTTGCCCCACTGTGTTTTTTTTAAATGCAACCACAGGAGGATTCAGGACCCTGCTACCTCGCTGCAAAATACTGTAAATAAATGTGACTGGACAATTGTCTGAGTCAGGGTCTGGGCCTAAGCGGCAAAAAAAATGAGTTTTTACATACACTACATGACAAATGGTGGACACCTGCACGACAAACATCTCATTCCAAAATCATGGGCATTAATATGGAGTTGGTCCACCCTTTGCTGCTGCTATAACAGCCTCCACTCTTCTGGGAAAGCTTTCCACTAGATGTTGGAACATTGCAGCGGGGATTGCTTCCATTCAGCCACAAGAGCAGTAAGGTCGGGCTCTGATGTTGGGCTCTGATGTTGGGCGATTAGGACTGCCTCGCAGTCGTTGTTCCAATTCATCCCAAAAGTGTTCAATGGGGCTGAGGTCAGGGCTCTGTGCAATCCAGTCAATTTCTTTCACACCGATCGACAAACCATTTCTGTATAGACCTCCCTTTGTGCGTGGGGGCATCATCATGCTGAAACAGGAAAGGGCCTTCCCCAAACTGTTGCCACAAAGTTGCAAGCACAGAATCGTCTAGAATGTCATTGTATGCTGTAGCGTTAAGATTTCCCTTCACTGGATCTAAAAGGGCCTAGCCCAAACCATGCAAAACACCCCCAGACCATTATTCCTCCTCCACCAAACTTCACAATTGGCACTACGCATTGGGGCAGGTAGCGATCTCCTGGCATCCGCCAAACCCAGATAAGTCCGTCGGACTGCCGTATGGTGAAGCGTGATTCATCACTCCAGAGAACGCATTTCCACTGCTCCAGAGTTCAATGGCGGCGAGCTTTAGACAACTCCAACCAACACTTGGCATGGCGATCTTACGCTCGGCCATGGAAAACCATTTCATGAAGCTCCCGACAAACAGTTATTGTGCTGGCTTTGCATCCAGAGGCAGTTTGGAGACACCCGAGGTCAGACGTTTGTTAAAACACACTACGCGCTTCAGCAGTCCCGTTTTGTGAGCTTGTGCAGCCTACCACTTCACAGCTCAGCCATGGTTGCTCCTATCAATTGGGGAGAGAGCCTCAAATATCACATTAATTTGTACATCTCCACAATACGCATATGAATCATGGCAAAGTTGCTTCCTGTTTGTCACATATTTGTTCCCATGGGTAAAATAAAAAAAAAATGATTGACAAATAGTGCCTCCCACAATGCAGGCAAGTTGCATCTGAGGAGGAGCAACTGCAGAAAATTGAAGTTGATTGCAGTCGAAACTTCATGAGCTTTGATCACATGGTTCTTGTGAAGTTCATGCAGTCGACATGTAGGCGCAAGTCAGACAAAATGTATCCCCATAATGCAACACTTTGAAAAGCGAACCGCTCTCACGCGCCAACATTCATCCACAAAGGCAAACGCATACGGTATGCCTTTGATTTTATTAGGCAAATGGATTTACAAAGAAACAAGTATATTTATCCAATGTATGGTTGTCAAACAAAATACAAAACAAGTCTACCTTCTACCCCATTTTATGGCATCTGAAAGCAACAGTGCTTTGTAGAGGACAGTGTGGGTGCCGTCAAAACTGTGATCCCTGACTGTTCTCTCTGAACACACCAAGCGTGTGCTTCTGTCTAGCTATGTTCCATTCACTGTACTATGAAAGCTAGTTATTACAAATATTGCCTCGTCAGACCATTACTCTGTTCCAGCTGGCTGATAGGTACTGTTTGGTGTAACAGAGAATTTTCAACCAACCTTAGCCAGACTATCGATACGTCTAAAATTCCCAACTTGGAAGACAATCAATGTCTTATAAACATCTATGTCTAGTTGCAGGGGTTCGTTTAAGCAATAAGGCATGAGGGGGTGTGGTATATGGCCAATATACCATGGCTAAGGGCTGTTCTTATGCGCAACGCAGAGTGCCTGGATACAGCCCATATACCATAAACCCACAAGGTGTCTTATTGCTATGATAAACTGGTTACCAACGTAAATAGAACAGTAAAAATGTAACGTTGTCATACCCATGGTATATGGTCGGGGCGGCAGCGTAGCCTAGTGGTTAGAGCGTTGGACTAGTAACCGAAAGGTGCTAGATCTAATCCCGAACTGACAAGGTACAAATCTGTCATTCTGCCCCTGAATAAGGCATTTAACCCACTGTTCCTAGGCCGTCATTGAGAATAAGAATTTGTTCTCAACTGACTTGCATAGTTAAATACCACAGCATTCAGGCCTCGAACCATCAGTTCATAATTTAATTTAGAAAATCGGTTATTCAATGAAATAAAAGTTCTGCTCCATGAAGTAATCCAACAATGTGTACGTCGCCATCTTAACCATTTAAAATCTTCTCTCATTGATCGAGAGGTAGGTCTCCACCACAAAGTGCTGCATGTCATGACACTCCCCTGTCTCGATCAATGAGTGAGAAGACTTGAAATAGACAAGATGGCGGCGTACACATTTTTGGATTACTTCATGGAGCAAAGAATTTATTTAATAACAGAGCATTTTCTAAATTCAAACAAAGCCCCTGCAACTCGACATTGGCGTTTAGGAAGACATTGGTTGTTTTCCAAGTCGGAAATTGAGTAAGTGTCACCAAGGTTGGTCGGAAATTCTGTGATACGCCGCAAACAGTACCTAACCTGTAATGGTTAATGGAGCTTCACATTAGCCCGTTGTAATCTGCTAACTATATGAAAGCATGTAGTACAGGAGATCACTAAAACTATCTTCTGTAAGTGCAAGTGGATTCCAGAACACACTAGTTAAGAAACAGTGCTGTAAACACAGAAGGACTAAGAGCTGAAGTTGAACCAAGCAGACAGGTAGGTTAGTAATGCAGAGAAGAATGGGAACAGTCTTGTTACTGTCAATGGTAATATCTGACAGTATTCCATTCTGCATACTTCCATGTCCAGTCCAGAGCACCCAAAGGAGCATGAAAGTGGATTTCCAGTGTTTTCTTTACACCATTTTGACTCCTGTTCAGCTCAGGCTCCCTCCCTCAGTAACAGACAAGCTCCATCAGGACTCGTGGCTATTGGTCAATGCCCTCTTCCATCTCTGTTTCATTGCTGGGGGTAGCGCCTTCTTGTTCTGGGTCGCCTGGGAGCACGTCTGTGACCTTCTGAATGAGCTCCTCAATCTGCTCCTCTGATAACCGCTCCTCACTCTCCTCTACCATCTACACACACAGACAGAGATAATCTCACCCACAACAAACACTAGTGTAGGATAGAAGGAGATAAGTAGGAGAAAGGGTGAGAAAGGGAGGAGAGTAAGTGAATAAAGAGTGAAGGATAAGCGTGGTCTCACCAGTTGGATCTCTACAGCAGTCTCTGGTCTGTGGTTCAGTAGCTGTAGCTTCTCAGCCCTATGGACAAACACACATATCACTGTCTGGGTGTGTGTGTAATGTTTCCGAATGACATGTCATGTTCAATGGCATGTAAACAGTTACATTTGTGTTTGACAGAGATTACACAGGGGGTAGGAGGAGTGGGTAGTGTGTGTGTTTTGCCACTCACTTAGTGAGTTTGTGAGGCACCATGGTGGTAAGGAAGTTCTTGACAGTCTCTGGGTTCTGCCTGCTGCACGGAGTCTTGGACAGGTACTTCAGCGTCTGGAAAGAGAGAAAACAGGTGTGTGTCTGCTGCAAACCCTATACATTAAGTTCTGCTGGTTTCTGGCTACAGTGTGTTTGTGAGTGTGTACCCATCGTGGTACTAACCTCATACAAAAAATGTTGAGGTTCTGCGGTGTGCTACAAACCTCGTACATGATGGTGTTGAGGTTCTGTTGTCCAGCGCTGTGTTTGTTCTTCCCACTGTCCTTTCTCTGTTCCTTCAGATCTGTCAGGAGCTGGTACACCTAGGAGAGAGAAAGATTGAGAGGGAGATAGAGGGGGAGTGAGTGAGAAAAAGAGTGATGGGGAGGTAGTGCATGAGACAGAAAGAAATGCAGAGGAAGGGAAGGAGAGACGGGATGCAAATACAGTGATGGGGGGGACAGAAACAAACACAGTGGGGGAGGGAGTGCATGAGACAGAAAGAAATACAGAGGGAGGGAGAGACACGATGCATATACAGTGATGGGGGACAGAAATAAATACAGTGGGGGGAGGGAGTGCATGAGACAGAAAGAAATACAGAGGGAGGGAGGGACGGGATGCAAATACAGTAACATATAACATGTCAAAAATGACACAAAAAAAATAATACAATGGGCCACAGCCAAATAATATAAATTACCTCATAGTTGCTGAGCATAGCAGCATTGGCATCCTTCCTGAATGATAAATATGAGACAGACGATTGAAAAGGTCTAATATCTTACGGTGTAATGCCATGAGATTGAGTCAAGTATGTAGTACACTCAACAAGTGAAAATGTTTTATAGTGGTAATCTTTGTTGATTTGTGAGATTTCCTAAAGTCTAAATGTATTCTTTAAATAGTCTTGAACCAGCAGGTTAGCGTTTTTCATCATGAAAATTTTTCTGGACGCAGAACTGGAGACTGGTCACTAACTGGCACAGCCACAAAGTCATAAAATCTGATTTCAAACCGAACCTTAACCACACTGTTAAGCCGAATGCATAACCCCAAATTTAAATTATGACCAATAAGCCAATTTTAACTTTGCATCCTGCCCATCTATGGTTTAAGGGGAAATCGCTCAGTTCTGACTCCAGGACAAGACTGGGAATAATAAACTGAGAATAATAAACGCCAACCTGCATACTGGTAATCGGAGGACAACATGTTTGTGCCAGAGAAAACCACTTTATAAGACATAACTAACTAGTAGTACCTACTCTGGTTATTTAGCTGAAAAAAAATACATGATTCCATACTCGTCATGATCAGGCACAAGGCATCCAGGCAATAAGATGTAGGCCTAGCTATCATCTTTGTTTTATAATCACCGTTTGTTGCGTGCACTGCTGAGTCTTTACAGGAAAAGCTAGCTATATATTTCACAAGACAACAACTACGCACAACAGTTACACCATTTTAACATAAATCTATGTCGATGAAATAAATAGTCAGAAAATGCTTACACTTCCATTTTGCCAGCAACTCTAGCTTGATCCCTTGCCAATTTAATCCGTCTGGAAACATGTTTGCTGATAAAATGAGTTCCTAGCCCGCAGACGTTTATATAACTCGTGACATTACCGTTCTACTAGTAGCAGGATGTTATGCTGGCAGCACGATCTCGGATTTTATTTGTTTTAGGACTCTAGTGCAATATAACTGTTTTTCACAGCATTGAACCCACCTCTGAAAAAATGTATGGATAATTTGACGTATTCTTCTTATTATTAAAAGTTTACACAAATTTTACGCAAATACTATAGCGCTGAAAGTGATTGTGCAGGCTATATTTAAAACAATACATGTTTAATCAAATAGAAATGTGCACTGAGTGCACAAAACATTAAGAACACCTTCCTAGTTGCACGAGTCCCCCACAGTTCTGTCAAGTTGGCTGGATGTCCTTTGGAGGATGGACCATTTTTGATACACACAGGAAACTGCAGTGAAAAACCCAGAAGCCGTGTAGTTCTTGACACAAACCAGTGTTCCTGGCACCTACTACCATACCCCGTTCAAAGGCACTTAAATATTTTGTCTTCCCCATTCACCATATCAATGGCACACATACACAATCCATGACTCAATTGGCTCAAGGTTTACAAATCCGTATTTAACCTGTTTCCTCCCCTTCATTTACACTGATTGCACTTCAAAGCATTTCATCGGTAGCCATGAAGTACTTTGAAAGGCTGGTCATGGCTCACATCAACACCATCATGCCGGAAACCCTAGAAGCACTTCAATTCGATACTGCCCCAACAGATCCACAGATTACGCAATCTCAATCGCACTTCACACTGCCCTTTCCCACCTGTACAAAAGGAACACCTATGTGAGAATGCTGTTCATTGACTACAGCGCAGCATTCAACTCCATAGTGCCCACAAAGTTCATCACTAAGCTAAGGAACCTCTCTCTGACTAAACACCTCGATCTGCAACTGAATCCTGGACTTTCTGACGGGCCGCCCCCAGGTGGTAAGGGTAGGCAACAACACATCTGCCACGCTGATCCTCAACACTGGGGCCCCTCAGTGGTGCGTGCTTAGTCCCCTCCTATACTCAATGTTCACCCACGACTGTGTGGCCAAGCACGACTCCAACACCATTATTAAGTTTTCTGAAGACACAACAGCCTGATCACCGACAACGATGAGACAGCCTATGCTGCCCTACTAAGCAAAAAGGCAGTAACTGCTCATTTGGTCGAAAATTGGTTAATGTAATTTTTGCTACATTAAATACATGCTTAATCATGTGGACAAGTATCCTGCCTCTATTCTATTGTGTTTTGGAGAAAATGGGGGTCATGTTAGCAGTAACTGCATAAAGTTACTGTGAAACCAAGGTAAATAAAAGCCCTTTTTCTCAGTTCCACACTATGAGCAGTTACTGCCTTTTCACTTGGTAGGGCAGTATGGGGAGGAGGTCAGAGACCTGGCAGTGTGGTGCCAGGACATCAACCTCTCCCTAATATGAGCAAGACAAAGGAGCTGATCGTGGACTATAGGAAAAATCTAATCAAAACACATTTTATTTGTCACATGAGCCGAATACAACCTTATAGTGAAATGCCTACTTACAAGCCCTTAACCAACCATGCCGTTTGAAGAAAAATACCTCAAAAAAATGAGAAAAAAAACTAACAAATAATTAAAGAGCAGCAGTAAAATAACAATAGCGAGGCTATATACAGGGGGTACCGGTACAGAATCAATGTGCCAGGGCACAGGTGGGTCAAGGTAATTGAGTTAATATGTACATGTAGGTAGAGTTATTGAAGGGACTATGCATCGATAATAACAGAGAGTAGCAGCAGCGTAAAGGGGGGGGTAATGCAAATAGTCTGGGTAGCCATTTGATTAGATGTTCAGGAGTCTTATGGCTTGGGGATAGAAGCTGTTTAGAAGCCTCTTGGACCTAGACTTGGCTCTCTGGTACCGCTTGTGGTGCGGGAGCAGAGAGAACAGTCTATGACTAGGGTGGCTGGAGTCTTTGAACATTTTTAGGGCCTTTCTCTGACACAGCCTGGTATACAGGTCCTGGATGGCAGGAAGCTTGGCCACAGTGATGTACTGGCCCATATGCACTACCCTATGTAGTGCCTTGAGGGCGGAAGCTGAGTAGTTGCCATACCAGGCAGTGATACAACCCATCAGGATACTCTTGATGGTGCAGCTGTAGAACCTTTTTAGGATCTGAGGACCCATGCCAAATCTTTTCAGTCTCCTGATGGGGAGAAGGTTTTGTCGTGCCCTCTTCACAACTGTCTTGGTGTGCTTGGACCATGTTAGTTGGTTGGTGATGTGGACGCCAAGAAACTTGAAGCTCTCAGCCTGCTCCACTACAGCCCCACTACAGCCCCCTGAACAGGCCCCTATTAACATTGACGGGGCTGAAGTGGAGAGGGTCAAGTTCCATAGTGTCCACATCACCAACTGTACATGAGCAAATGTATGAATATGTTAACAAACAGGGTCTAATGTATGATTTTCATACGGGTTTTAGAAAAACATACTCCACTGAATCAAGACAACTTTACTTGACTGACTTCATCAGGAAAGAGATTGATGAGGGAAATCTGTGTGGTACTGCTTGACCTACAGGAGGCCTTTGATACAGTTAACCACTGTCTCCTTATCTCCAAACTGGAGGGACTGGGGTTAAGCAGTATCACTCTAGGCTGGGTAAAGTCCTATTTATCTGGAAAAAAGCAAATAGTAGAGGTTAATGGTTCACTGTCTCAGGCAAAACCAATGAGTTGTGGCGTTCCACAGGGGAGCGTGCATGGGCCTCTGCTGTTTTTATTGTATATTAACGATATGAAAGATGCTTGTTCTTGCTGTCTTTTTCTTTTTGCGAATGACGACACTTCTGGTGTCTCACAAAAGTAAAACTACGTTGGAGAGCATACTTAGCACAGAGCTTACTAACATAAGCAAATGGCTTGGAGATAATAAGCTATCTCTGCACTTAGAAAAAACAGAAGCAATTATTTTTGTATATAGATTGTGTATTGTGTATAAATTGTGTAGGTCGTCTGAAATCAGAGTGGAGTTAGGGGGTGAGGTGCTGACTACTAAAACCTCTGTTAGCTATTTGGGATGAATGGAGGTAGTGGGTCGGGTGCTGACTACTAAAACGTCTGTTAGCTACCTGGGATGAATGGAGTTAGGAAGTGAGCTGCTGACTACTAAAACCTCTTTTAGCTACCTGGTATGAATGGAGTTAAGGGGGAGGTGCTGACTACTAAAACTTATGTTAGCTACCTGGTAATATTTGAGTTATGGGGGAGGTGCTGACGACTAAAACCTCTTTTAGCTCCCTGGGATGAATGGGGTTAGGGGGTGAGGTGCTGCCTACTCATAACCATGTTAGCTACCTGGGATGAATGGAGTTAGGGGGTGAGGTGCTGCATACTTTAACCTCTGTTAGCTACCTGGGATGAATGGAGTTTGGAGGGGAGGTGCTGACAACTAAAACCTCTGTTAGCTACCTGGGATGAATTGAGTTAGGGGAGAGGTGCTGACTACTAAAACCTATATTAGCTACCTGGGATGAATTGAGTTAGGGGGGAGGTGCTGACTACTAAAACTTCTGTTAGCTACCTGGTAATATTTGAGTTATGGGGGAGGTGCTGACGACAAAACCTCTTTTAGCTCCCTGTGATGAATGGGGTTAGGGGGTGAGTTGCTGCCTACTCATAACCATGTTAGCTACCTGGGATGAATGGAGTTAGGGGGTGAGGTGCTGCCTACTTTAACCTCTGTTAGCTACCTGATGTGAATAGAGTTAGGGGTGAGGTGCTGACTACTTAAATCTCTGTTTGCTAACTGGGATGAATGGAGTTTGGAGGGGAGGTGCTGACAACTAAAGCCTCTGTTAGCTACCAAGGATGAATTGAGTTAGGGGGGAGGTGCTGACTACTAAAACCTATATTAGCTACCTGGGATGAATGGAGTTAGGGTGTGGTACTGAATACTAAAACCTCTGTTAGCTACCTGGGATGAATGGAGTTAGGGGAGAGGTGCAGACTACCAAAACCTCTGTTAGCTCCCTGGGATGAATAGAGTTAGGGGGGAGGTGCTGACTACTAAAACCTCTGTTAGCTACCTGGGATGTATGTATTTTAGGGGGTGAGGTACTGACTACTAAACCCTCAATTAGCTACCTGGTATGAATGGCGTTAGGAGGGAGGTGCTGACTACTAAAACTTATATAAACTACCTTGGATGAATGGAGTTAATGGTGAGGTGCTGACTACTAAAACCTCTGTTAGCTACTTGGGATGAATGGAGTTAGGGGGGAGGTGCTGACTACTAAAACCCCTGTTAACTACCTGAGATTAATGGAGTTAGGGGGTGAGGTGCTGACTACTAAAACCTGTTTGCTACCTGGGATGAAGGGAGTTAGGGGGAGGTGCTGACTACTAAAACCTCTGTTAGCTTCCTGGGATGAATGGAGTTAGGGGGAGGTGCTGACTCCTAAAACCTCTGTTAACTACCTGGGATTAATGGAGTTAGGGGGTGAGGTGCTGACTACTGAAACCTGTTTGCTACCTGGGATGAAGGGAGTTAGAGGGGGAGGTGCTGACTACTAAAACCTCTGTTAGGTACCTGGGATGAATGGAGTTAGGGGGAGGCGCTGACTACCAAAACCTCTGTTAGCTACCTGGTATGAATGGAGTTAGGGGGGAGGTGCTGACTACTAAAACCTCTGTTAGCTACCTGGGATGTATGGATTTTAGGGGGTGAGGTACTGACTACTAAACCCTCAATTAGCTACCTGGTATGAATGGCGTTAGGAGGGAGGTGCTGACTACTAAAACCTCTATTAGCTACCTGGGATGAATGGAGTTAGGGGGAGGTGCTGACTATTAAAACCTCTGTTAGCTACTTGGGATGAATGGAGTTAGGGGGGAGGTGCTAGCTACTAAAACCCCTGTTAGCTACCTGGGATGAATGGAGTTAGGGGGGAGGTGCTAACTACTAAAACGTCTGTTAGCTACCTGGGATGAATGTAGTTATGGGGGGAGGTGCTTACGACAAAAACTGCTGTCAGCTACCAGGGATGAATGGCGTAAGGGGGGAGGTGCTAACTACTAAAACCTGTGTCAGCTAACTGGGATGAATTGAGTTTTGGGGGGAGGTGCTAACTACTAAATCGTCTGTTAGCTACCAGGGATGAATGGAGTTAGGGGGTGAGGTGCTGACTACTAAATCCTCTGTTAGCTACTTGGGATGAATGGAGTTAGGGGGGAGGTGCTGACTACTAAAACCCCTGTTAACTACCTGAGATTAATGGAGTTAGGGGGTGAGGTGCTGACTACTAAAACCTGTTTGCTACCTGGGATGAAGGGAGTTAGGGGGGGAGGTGCTGACTACTAAAACCTCTGTTAGCTACCTGGGATGAATGGAGTTAGGGTGTGGTACTGAATACTAAAACCTCTGTTAGCTACCTGGGATGAATGGAGTTAGGGGAGAGGTGCAGACTACCAAAACCTCTGTTAGCTCCCTGGGATGAATAGAGTTAGGGGTGAGGTGCTGACTTCTAAAACCTCTATTAGCTACTTGGGATGAATGGAGTAAGTGGGATGTGCTGACTACTGAAACCTCTGTTAGCTACCTGAGATGAATGGACTTAGGGGGAGGTGGTAACTACTAAAACGTCTGTTAGCTACCTGGGGTGAATGGAGTTAGGGGGTGAGGTGCTGACTACTAAATCTTTTGTTAGCTACCTGGGATGAATGGAGTTAGGGGGTGAGGTGCTGACTACTAAAACCCCTGTTAGCTCCCTGGTACATCCTGCTTTGGATGCTTATCTAATCTTATGAAGGGGAAGCTCCAGAATAAGCTGATCAGGCTAGTATTGAAAGTGAGTCCACATACTCACATAGGCAGGAGCTGCTTTCAGGAACTCAACTGGCTGCCTGTTGAAGCTAGTGTCCCCAATTAGACTAGGTGTGGTTTACAGGAGTATTTATGGTCCTGCGCCCAGATATCTAAGTTATTACTTTCCTCGTGTTAGGGATGCACACAATCACAGCACCAGATCAGGTGTTGCTGATGTGTGCTTATACAGGTTCAGGAGTAAGGCTGGGAAAGGTACTTTCTTGTATACTGGAGCCTCAGAATGGATTGAGTTGCCTCTGCCCATGAAAACAACGTCCTCTCTGGGCAGCTTTAAAAAGTAAAAATATGTTTTATGTCTTCTGTGCCCATATGAATAACCCCTATGATGTAACTGGAATGATGAGATAGATGTTCTTCTTCTCTGTTGTTGTTTTATTATTTCACTGCCATACTGTGTTCCATCTCGTCTAGCCATCTTGTCTCAAGAGGACCACCAGACTTTATTGTGTGTTATCCTCAATGATTTTATTAATGTGCATGTATTGCTTTTTCAAGTTTTATGTGTGCTTGTTTTTTTTAAATGGTGAAATGAATAAACTAAACTGAACAACTAACTATCATGGTCCAAGCACACCAAGACAGTTGTGAAGAGGGCACGACAAAACCTACTCCCCCTCAGGAGACTGAAAAGATTTGGCATGGATCCCCAGATTCTCAAAAAGTTCTACAACTGCACCATTGAGAGTATCCTGACCGGTTGCATCACCGCCTGGTATGGTAACTGCTCGGCATCTGACCGCAAGGTGCTACAGAGGGTACTGCGTATGGCCCAGTACATCACTGGGGCCATGCTTCCTGACATCCAGAACCTAAATACTGGAGGAAGGCCCAAAAAATGATCAAAGACTCCAGTCACCCAAGTCATAGACTGTTCTTTCTGCTACCGCACAGCAAGCGGTACCGGAGCGCCAAGTCTAGGACCAAAAGGCTCCTTACCAGCTTCTATCCCCAAGCCATAAGACTGCTGAACAATTAATTAAAATGGCTACCCGGACTATCTACATTGACCCCCCCCCTTTGTTTTTTACACTGCTGCTACTCACTGTTTGTTATCTTTGCATAGTCACTTTACAAATTACCTCCACTAACCTGTACCCCCCCGCACATTGACTCTGTACCGGTACCCCCTGCATATAGCTTCGTTATTGTTATGTAATTTTCTTGCGTTGAACCGCATTGTTGGTTAAGGACTTGTAAGTAAGCATTTCACGGTATATTTGGTATATTCGGCGCATGTGACAAATACAATTTTATTTGATTGAGGTGAATTTAACAAGTGGCATCAATAAGGGATAATAGCTTTCACATGGATTCATCTGGTCAGTCTATGTCATTGAAAGAGCAGGTGCTCTTAATGTTTTGTATACTCAGTGTATGTTATTCGAGTCTGCAAAACTTAAATTGGTCTCTTGTGCTGGGCCACAGGTTTAATACAGAGTACTGGTGACTCTTTAATCCAGTAGGGTTTCTACTAACCAAATATGGTTTGTTTTTTTGAGGTAGACTGTGTTGTACATATCTAGCAGCACTTTATTCTCCACCCCCTCTATAGCCCCAATGCAATAAACCTCTAATAGACTGTACATTGGATACATATTGGCTTGAAGAGAGAAAGCTTGTCTACCTGTCTCAGCGAAAGTGGAGTGGGACATACTCAGTAGGGTCTCTATTAACCAAATATGGTGAGGGGGACTGTGTTGCACGGTCTACTGCTTGCTGGCTTTTCACTATGGAGGAGGTGGAGAACGAACTGCTACTGGGTATGTGCGACACAGTCACCCTCCAAAACTACACATATTTGGTTAGTAAGGACCCTAATGAGTATTGTCCACCCCACTTTAGCTGAGACAGGTGTCTTGTTTTGCACACTTTGTAAAAAATAATACAATGCAGTACTATAGGATATTTCTTAATGTAGCTCTTTATTAGCTAGCTATAGCTGGCATGTTCACATATTACCAACCAGGATCAAATTGACCATGACCTAACCATTTGGGTGGTCTTAACCAATCATAGCACAGTATGATATGGCGTTGAAATGCAATTAAAATTCAGTATGTTTACACATATTAATATTACATCCCCCTTCTTATAAAACAAAATAAAAATGTTTACATATTCTAAGGGTTGCTTTTGAATACATGCTCTGTGGTTTGAACTCAAGGTAAGTAACCATTTATATTGCATACTACACCAACCGAATCAACATAGACTCTGAAACAATGATCCAACATACTGTTACTTTTCAAACAAGGGATTCTCAGCAACTCAGCTTTCACTGTAGAAATAACATCTTAACATTTCAAACAAATACAATACCCAAGCATTTCAAGTGAACTTTCAATAACAAGTTTACAGTCTGGAACTCTTTTAGGGCAGCGATCCGCCTACACCCTTTGACATTTCACAGGTCTAGGACAGCTCTGGGCTTGACCTCTCTTCCTGACCTTGTGCGATATGATGCTGAGCATGCTTCTGTGTCAGTCAACGGTTCTTGTGGTGTTGCAGGTAAGGATGGTGTATGTTGTGCTGTGTGTGTGTTTAGTCCATCACGTTCTCTTTCAGGGGAACAGTTAATCTCATCAGTGTGTTGTTCTTTTGTGTTCAGTAGGTGATGACGATTGCGGCGGTACACCGCTCCTTCTGTGGTGCGGATATGATATGAACGTTCAGTGTCAGCTGGCTGGATGACGACTGCTGGCTTCCAGAGGCCATGCTCCTGGATTCTAACTGACTCTCCGTCGATCAGTGATGGCAGTGGTCTAGTTGACCTGTCGTAGTATCGCTTTTGTTGTTGTTGTCTCGGTGCACGTTTTTCATGCATTTCCTTGTAGCTGACGACCTCAGGTTGCAGCTGCTGGTTGGTGCTGGAGAGGATGCCTGCGGCTCATCAACAGCTGGGCTGGTGATTTGAAGTTGTCAACTAGAGTGTTGCGGTATTCAAGGAGACTGAGGTAGGGGTCTCTCTTGTCTGCTTTTGTTTTTATCTATGAGTGATTTAGAAATCTGCACAGATTTTTCAGCAAGGCCATTACTTTGAGGGTATTGCGGGCTTGTGGTGAAATGTGTGAACTCCCATGCTTTTGTGAAGGATTCAAACTCATGTGATTTGTAACAGGGCCCATTGTCAGATATTAAAGTCTCTACAATGCCATGCCTGGCAAAGGCTGCTTTCAGCTTGTGTATCACAGCTGCAGATGTGGTGCTGTGAAGCTTGTCGAGTTCAAAGTATCTGCTGTAGTAGTCCACTGTTACGATGTAGTCCTCGTTGTTCTAGGTGAACAGATCGGTTGCCATGACCTGCCAGGGTCGGTCTGGGATACAGTGAGGTAACATTGGCTCTTTGGTGTTTGAGGGGCGTCGTTCAAGACATATGGCGCATTTACCAACAATGTCCTCTATTTGTTTGCACATTCCGGGCCAAAACAAAATGTCCCGTGCTCTCTGTTTGCACTTTTCCATGCCCATGTGTCCAGCATGGATCTTTGTCAAAATCTCTTCTCTGAGACTCCTTCTCTCCTTTGAAAATTATTCCGTTGATCTGTGATAGTTCATCACGATGGTTCCAGAATTCTGAGACGCTCTGAGGGCATTTTCTCCTCTCCTCAGGCCATCCATCCTGTATGACTTTCCTCAGCTGTGTGAGTTGCGAGTCCTTTTCTGTTTCTGCTTGGCTCTCCTTCAGTTTTGTGTCACTAACTGGTAAGATGCTGTACACAGTGTGCACTTGCATGTCCATGCCTTCACTGATCTGATCAAACATCAGCAAACTCCTCCAGTAAATTATCTGTCTCTACTGGTGCTGTCACTGGTAAAACTAGCTTGATGAGGTCCATGTCTAAACATGCTTTAAGACCTAGCACTAGCACTCTAGAGTCAACAACATAAAAGTCCAACATCATGTCACTTTCCTTGTATTTGCATTTGAAAGTGCATGTGCCTTTTACTGGGAGCTGTTCCCCACCATAACCAGTCACTCTGCACGTGGTGGGCTGTAGCTCGCATTCAGATGTCAAGCTGTGGTACTTATTCAGAGGAATAAGGTTTACAGTTTCTAGTTTGAACTTTAGCTCTGTGCCTTGTGTTCCTATCTCAATGTCAGCAAAGGCTTGCTCTGTCTCAGATATTTTACTTTTCTGTGTCACTGAATCAATAAACAGTTCATCAGCGTTTGACTCTTTGATTGACATTTCATCTTCGCTCACTGTGTGTACTGTTTTTCCACGGTAAGTTCTGCACACTTTTGCAAAGTGATTCCATTTTCCACATTTAGTACACTGTTTGCCTTTAGCTGGGCAATTTCCTTGTTCGCCATGCACTTTGAATCCACAATATCCACATGTTTTGAGTCTGTGTCGCTCTGTCCGTTCGAAAACGCGCTGTCTGTGTACCGGATAATGACAAGTCTTTTTTTCTTAATTATTGGTAATTATTTCTTTTAACAAATTACTTAATGTATTTTCTTGCACATTAAAAATGGCCATTGATAAAAATTAAATATCATTCGAATGAGTTATCCACATGCAATGTTTTGAAATGCGGGCTTTTATTTAGAAGGTTTCAACATTACCATGCGAAGTGACGTAATTGTTTGTGCTGCTGGCAAAATACTAGTATTTGTGGTTTTGATTCTTATCACACCATTTGTGCCCTGTCGTCGACGTTTTGCTGATGCTAGGTAGTGAACAGTCAGACATCTACGGTATCTTCGAGAGAAGAGAATGGCGAGTGCAGATGTAAGACAACTTTTCGATGTATTTCTTTATTAAAACTGTTGATTCAGCTAAACTCGTCCACGTTTGGCTTTGTATGTCCAGGGATTGTTTTCATTGCGCTGTGCAGTCAAATCAGCTGTCCAGAAGCTTGGACAACATGGGTCTTCTCTAGGTTAAATTAATGCTAGCTTGTTGGATCTAGTGGTTCTTCAACGAAAAGCAGCGCTGACAGGTTTCAATGTTTGCTAGCTGGCGGCTTTGTGAAAAATTGGAGACGAATGACACTGCCTATGCTGTCTCTGTCGGTGTATTTGTATATCTGCCTTTCTGTCCTGGCTTTTTTGAGTTGTCTGTCTATCTGTCTGCGTGCCCATGCCTGCCTGTTTGTCTCTATCAGGGGAGTAAACTGTGGGGAGGTCGGTTCGTGGGTGACACCGACCCGATCATGGAAAAATTCAACGCGTCCATCGCCTATGACAAGCGGATGTGGGACGCAGACATCCGTGGCAGCAAGGCATATGCTAAAGCCCTGGAGAAGGCCAAGCTGGTCACTGCAGAGGAGAAGGACAATATCCTACATGGGATGGACCAGGTGAATACACACGCACCAGTATATTTTGTTTTATTTATTTAACTAGGCAAGTCATTTTATTTACAATGATGGCCTACCAAAAGGCCTCATGTTGGGAGGGGGGCTTCTATTAAACAAATATAGGACAAAACACACATGACGAGACACCACAGCACTACATAAAGAGAGACTTAAGACGGCAGCAATACATGACAACACAGCATGGTAGCAGCACCACGTAGCAGCACCACATGGCAGCAGCACAACATGGTACAAACATTATTTGGCACAGGCAACAGCACAAAGTCAAGAAGGTAGACAATGTGGAAGACTTCTAGATTGTACTGGCCACATCAAATCAGCAATATCCCCTAAAGTTTAAAATGTATCCACACATTAACCCACTGCGTTTTACATTTGAATGGCCTTATTTTTTTGGTTATGGGGACTGTTGAATTTTGATCACACTATCGAACTCAACAGAAAGTGGGTGTGAATGTGTCATAACCCACCATGTTGCTTTTTTGGAGTTAATAGGTGACGGCTGAAAATTTGCCTTAGTGCAGAATTCCTCTCTGCATTCACATATACATGGCACGTTTTAATGTCACATGCACAAGTACAGTGAAATGCCTTTCTTGCAAACTCAAAAACCAACAATACAATAATCAATAACAATGTATTAATAGAAAAAAACAATAGAATAGTAAATAAAGTAAATACCACTTGCCTCACTCTGATGTTTGAAGTAAGCATACTTACTTATAAAGGAAATATTTAAAAAGTCAGTTCCAACCCTCTAGCGCCAATGCGATCAAGGGCGGTGCTATTGTCAGTGATGCAGCCAGTCAATATGCTCTCAATGGTACAGCTGTAGAACCTTTTGAGGATTGGTGGGCCTATGCCTTCTTCACAATAGTGCGTGTGTTTAAAAAAACAAACATTTTATATCTTTAGTGATTTGGACACGGAGGAACTTGAAACTGTCGAACTTCACTGCCGCCGGTCAATGTGGATGGGATTGTGATCGCACCCCTGTTTCCTGTACTCCACGATCAGCGCCTTGGTCTTGCTGACGTTGAGGGAGAGGTTGTTGCTCCGGCACCACACTGCCAGGTCACTGACCACCTCCGTGTATGCTGACTCATTGTCGCCGGTCATCAGGCCTGCCACCGTTGTCGTCAGCAAACTTGATAATGGTGTTGGAGTCGTGCGTGGCCACATACTCGTGGGTGAACAGGGAGTACGTAAGGGGACTAAGCACACACCCCTGTGGGGCCCCTAAGGGTCAGTGTGGCGGAGCTGACGTTGCCTACACTCACCACCTGAGGTTGGCCCGTGTCAGTAAACGTTGGCAAAAAAAAAGCGTAATTAAATTGTTACCAGCAGCAGTTTGTCGCCAACGCTCTGGATAACATGAAAACAGCCTACCAGCTCTACTGTGGCCGAGGAGTAGGGTTGATCCGAGTGCTCTTTCCTCACAACGGCAGTCAAGCTCCCAAGCTAACTGGCTAATGTTGATTAGTTTGCTAGCTATTTCTAGAGATAAATGAGAGAACACCTCACTTGGACCATTTTACTCACCCTAGTAGAGCTGGTTAGGCTGTTTTCATGTTATCCAGAGCGTTGGTGACAAACTGCTGCTGGTAACAATTTAATTACACTTTTTTTTGCCAATGTTTACTGACACCGGCCATATATTCAGTGGGTGTTGAGCGTTCATAAATTCATCAGTTATTCTGCGCTCTGGCACACTCAGACGAGAGTGCTCTGAAATTGTAGTATACAGCCAGAATTAACAATGTTCATTGAGAAGGCACAACGACTATACCACAGCTTAGAATGACGTGAATAATCAAGTCAATAAACGTTGGGTAATTCATTAGGTTATAGTTAATATATTGCCTCGCAAGTTTGCTATAATGCTATGCGGTTCGTAAGGATAGCGTAGCTAACAAATTGTCAGCCAACAACATGTAACGTAACTTATTTGCAAGTCATTACTTTGTTACATAGCTCAACATTTCCTAAACATTTGTCATAATTAGTTAAAGTAATGATCATTGTAGTATTATACCTTAGCGTTTTTATGAACAGAAAAGATTTGTGGTCATCTTAAAACGTGGGGGACAAGGAGACGTTGATAATTACCATGAATATGCCTGCCAGCTTTTCTGCGCATGCTCTGAGAATGCGCCCTGGAATCCCGTCGGTACCCGCGGCCTTGCAGGTATTGACCTGATTAAATACCCTTCTTGCGTCGATCTCGCTGAGCGAGATCACCCAATCCTCTGGGTTGGTAACGACCCTCATACCCAGCTCAATGTTGTTGTCAAAGCAGGAATAAAATGCGTTAAGTTCGTCTGATAGAGGGCATCGTTGGGCAGATCACGGTTGGGTCTTCCTTTCTAATCCGTAATGTGACGGGCATCGGAGCATGTGTAATATGATTACACCTTATTCCTATAGTGTCCTTTTGCTCGTTTGACTCAGCAGAGGTCATAGCGGGATGACTTGTACATATTCCTGTCTTCGGCAGTAGCATCAGGGTTGTCTACGATACCTCTGTGTGCGATAGCCCTGTTATTTAGTTTAGCGACAACTTCTCTGTTAATCCAGGGCTTTTGATTGGGGAAGCAATAAACTCTCATTGTGGGTATAATGTCGCTGATACATTTTCTAATGAGCCTGTAACGAAGGTGGTTAGCTTTCAGCTTCTACTTGTAAGCAGGAAGCAATAGTACGGAGTCATGATCTGATTTGCCGAATTGTGGACGAGGGAGGGCCTTGGATGCTTGTTTGTGGTTAGAATAGCAGTGGTCTAGGACTTAATCGCCCCTAGTGGCATTGGAGACGTGTTGCTGGAAGTTGGGTATCCCGTGTCTTAGTAACGGCAAATTAAAATCGGCTGGAACCAGAAAGGGAGCCTCTGGGTGTAGGCTTTCTTGCTTCTTTATAGCCTTGTACAGTTTGAGTGCAGTTTGAGTGCCAGCTTGTTATTGTCCTGAGGTGAAATGTATACAGCATTCATGGTAATAGGTGAAAACCCCTCGTGAGGTAGAATTCCACTGCGCTTGAATTAGCATACCATTTGATGTAGAGGCAACCAAGTGACTACATTAGCCACATCACCTTAATCTCACCAGGATCCCCCCTCTCTTGCCTCTGTAACGCCGGCATTTCAGAGCTTGCAAAGCGGCAGCCATCCAGTACTGCGCCATCTTCAATGGCTTAATAGTCACGTGACGGTTGAAATCATTCACTCTCATTATAATCGAACAACACAGTTGCCTTGGTTGCTACTTGTTAGACACTCGCATAAGTGTTCAATATTCTAAAATTGGTACCCCCATGAGTTTAAAAATATATTGCCCACAATTTGTGTACCCCCAAGGGTCCATGGGTAACACAAACCCAGCTCACACGCTGGGTCAAAAGATGAACCAAACTTCACTTACGGATGACCGTGTGTGTGTGTGTGTGTGTGTTTCAGATCCATGATGAATGGGCCAAAGGTGTTTTTGAGGTCAAGCCTGGAGATGAGGACATCCACACAGCCAATGAGCGCAGACTAAAGGTGAAGTGTGGGTGGGGCTAACCTTGAATAGTCATTTCAGAGTGCTGGCTGAAGATTGTAACAATATTAAATTCCGGACTCCTGATTGTCAGAATTACTGTGCATTCGGAAAGTTTTCAGACACCTGGACTTTTTCCACATTTAGTTACATTACAGCCTTATTCTAAAATTGATTCAATAGTTTTTTTCCTTCATCAATCTACACACAATAACCCATAATGACAAAGCAAAAACTGTTTTTTAGAAATGTTTGCAAATGCATAAAACCCCCCCCTGAAATATCACATTTACATAAGTATTCAGACCATTTACTTAGTACTTTCTTGAAGCACCTTTGTGATTACCGCCTTGAGTCTACTTGGGTATGACGCTACAAGTTTGGCACACCTGTATTTGGGGAGTTTCTTCCATTCCTCTCTGCAGATCCTCTCAAGCTCTGTCAGGTTGGATGGCGGAGCGTATCGGCACAGCTATTTTCAGGTCTCTCCAGAGATGTTAGATCAGGTTCAAGCCCAGGCTCTGGCTGGGCCACTTAAGGACATTCAGAGATTTGTCCCGAAGCCACTCCTGCATTGCCTTCGCTGTGTGCTTAGGGTTGATGTCCTGTTGGAAGGTGAACCTTTGCCCCAGTCTGGGGTCCTGAGCGCTCTGGAGCAGGTTTTCATCAAGGATCTCTGTACTTTGCTCCGTTCATCTTTGCCTCGATTCTGACTAGTCTCCCAGTCCCTGCTGCTGAAAAACATCCCTACAGAATGATGCTACCCCCATGCTTCACCGTGGTGCCTGGTTTCCTCCAGACGCGACGCTTGGCATTCAGGCCGATGTTCAATCTTGGTTTCATCAGACCAGAGAATCTTGTTTGTGCCTTTTACTGATGAGTGGCTTCCATCTGGCCACTCTATCCTACAGGCCTGATTGGTGGAGTGCTGCAGAGATGTTTGTCCTTCTGGAAGGTTCTCCCATTTCCACAGGAACTCTAGAGCTCTGTCAGAGGGACCATCAGGTTCTTGGTCACCTCCCTGACCAAGGCCCTTCTCCCCCGATTGCTCAGTTTGGTCAGTAGGAAGAGTTTTGGTGTTTCCAAACTTCTTCCATTTAAGAAAAATGGAGGCCACTGTGTTCTTGGGGACCTTCAATGCGTCCTTTCTCAGAGCTCTACGGACAATTCCTTCGACCTCATGGCTTCGGGTTTTGTTCTGACATGCACTGTAAACTGTGGGACCTTATACAGACAGGTTTGTGCCTTTCCAAATCATGCCCAATCAATTTAATTTAGCACGGCTAGACTCCAAGTTGAAAAAACATCTCAAGGATGATCAATGGAAACAGGACGCACCAGAGCAAAATTTAGTCTCATAGCAAAGGGTCTGAATACTGTAAGGTTTTTCTGTGTTTTATTTTGAATACATTTGCAGACATTTCTAAAAAGCTGTTTTCGCTTTGTCATTATAGGGTATTATGTGTAGATTGAGGGAATAACGTAACATGTGGAAAATGGAAGGGGTCTGAATACTTTTTGAATGCACTGCATATATTTGTATTATATTTCTCTCTGTGTGTGTTTTATCAGGAGCTGATAGGTGAGCCAGCTGGGAAGTTACACACTGGTAGGAGCAGAAATGACCAGGTAGGTGTGGTGATCTCCTGAATATACGTTCTTTGCCTGTTTTTTGAAAGAGAAGTAACTAGTGGAGTTTTGAGATTGTTCAATCCTGCTTTGTTTTATTGGTGGATGATTGGGTCTCAGACATGATTCTGTGTTTCTATTGGTTGATCAGGTGGTAACAGACATGAGGTTGTGGCTGAGGGATGCTATCTCCATTCTTAAGGGAAACTCTCTCCAACTCATCACAACCATGGTGGAGAGAGCAGCAGTGTAAGTTTTATGTACAGGTAACTGACAAAATAAAGGAAACACTTCAGTAAATGAGGGATACACAGTATATTGAAAGCAGTTGCTTCCACACAGGTGTGGAATTAACATCCCATCATGCTTAGTGAAAAAAAACGGCTAGCTGGGTCTTGTCTGAGCGGTTGTCTTCTGAGCCCTCACTCGCTATGTACTTAATGCTGATTCATGGAGATTCTGACTTGCTTACAGGCTGTCTGTGCAAGAACAGTACTGATGCTTCTTAGTCCAGAACTGTTATTTATCTTCATCACTATCACATAGTATTAACACACACTCTTCAGTTATTTAGGAATCAACTTCTGGTTTTTCTTAGATACACGCACGTCTTGCTAGTAAACACAGTCAACTTAGTCGCCATACAAAATGTGCGTTTTCTTCTTTCGATGACTAAAAATACTCAGACCTGGGGTGGGAGGGGTCCAGATGTGAATTTGGGCAAGCTGATTGACTGAAGCCAAAGGGCTGTGATGGATAGCTGAGATGGTGAGATTCACCCTAACGGGACTGTGAGGAAAGTTTGGTAGAGATGTGGGGAGCAGGTTGGCCTTTTTGTATAGCTGCCCCAATAATTAGAATGAAAATATTAACATCCACAAAAAGGCCCTGTGGCGTTCCATTGGGTGGCCAAGGACTATCTCTGCAACTCTGTGCACTTCCTAAGCCCTGCCTGTTAGGACAAAGCACAGTCTCTAATGGAGTCCACAGGTCTCAAGGGGGAGCTTAGTGCTAGCGTGCCTAGTCCTGTGAGGCAGGGCTTAGGGGGTGCGGAGACAGTGTGGAATGCCTCCGGGGTGGCGGAGGGTCCTCTAGCTCAGCTGGTGCCAGGTCGCTGGGGCCCATCCTTGGGAGCTAAGTATGGTGCCGAAGGCTGACCACAGTAGAAGGAACTATGTGGCACGTCGGCCACAACTGTCTTTGGCAGCTCACTGGCTGCTGCTCGGGTTGGTGAATCTTGCACTGCTGCTGGAGGCAATGGCTCTCATGATGGAGCAGATGGGGACCCCTGGGCGAGGCTCTTCAGGGATCTGACGGAAGGGGCTAGCTGGGCCCCAGACACCATGTCCGGTGGTTTCCTGAGGGCTGGAGGGTATTTCAGTGCAGGAGGCAGGCGGCCTCCCAGAACTGGAGGGAACGGTGGGTCCCCCATGTCAGGGGGCTGAGGGCCTAGCAGGGCAGGAGACTTATTAAGCTTACTACTGAGGCTGAAGACTGAGAACCAAGCTGAGCAGGGTCTACGAACTGGCTAGGGGCAGGGACTGCAGACCTAGAGGAACAGCTAACTCCGAGCCTGGTGAGACAGGAGACCCATGTTCAGGTACGAGTGCAGGAGGGTTGGCGTATAGCACTAGGGAGGGTGACTGCTTGCTGACTGAGCCTGGGGGCTACGGACTAACTGAGGTTGCGGACCTAGTAAGGCATAGAACCTAAAGCCTGGCGGAGCAATGGACTGAGGGCTGACTAGGGCTGGAAACAGTGAAACTAGAGGTGCTGATAACTGTGGGCATGACAGGGAAATTGACTCTGAGCCTGAAAGGGAGAATGACTCTGGACCTGCAAGGGAAACTGATTTTGGGCCTAAACTTGACGGACTAGGAAACTGCCTACCAACTAAGGCATTGGGCTGTGTTCTGAGCAGGGCAAGAGACTGCAGACCTACAGACAGTGCACCTAACTTAGAGCCTGGCAGGGCAGGGGGCTGTAAGCCTGGCAGGCTAGGATACTGCATACCCACTAAGGTGTGGGGCCGTGATCCGGCAGCGCAGGAGACTGCAGACCTGGTGGTGAAGCAAATGTGGGGCCTAGCAGGGTAGAATACCTTGGGCCTGGCAGAGCAGCTAATTTAGAGGCTACTAATGCAAGGGACTGTGGAAATAGACCAGCAGAGGACTGGGACCCTTGTACTAAGGCAGCAGTCCACGGACCTAACCAGAACACTGGGAGCCTGCAACTAGAGCCAGCGACTGAGGGCCTGGTACGGCTGGAAACGGAGAGCCTACCAACGGGGCAGGATCGACTGGACCTACCAGGGAGGCAGGAAACGTCAACCCTACAGGGGAGGCAGGGAGCTCTAAACCTGACCCTACAAGGAAGGAGGGGAACTCTGGTCCTACCGGAAAGGAAGGGAACTCCTGCACTTGCAAGAGCTGCATGCCTTGGGCTTCAGCCTAGGAGCAGTTGAATCATCCACTGCTGGCTTTGGTTCCGTGCCAGGAGCAGGGAGGGCTCCTGAGGGAGAGCGGTAGGAGTCTTTGTGGCGCAAGGTTCCAGGGTAGCAGATAGTTGAACCTCGGGCACCCGTGCATGTGCCTCAAATTGCAGAGGCTCCTCACAGGGAGTAGGGGATGACTCTGCAAAGGCAGCCAGAACAGACCCCTTGGCAGCAGTTGTAGCTACACGACTCGAGCGGAAGTTTCCTTAGCCTGAGCCTCGACTTGCCATAGTTGAGGGGGCTTTGGTGTGATGGACTGTGCACTCTAGAGTTGTCGGTCTGCTGGGGAGCTAGGCATCTCTGGGAAGCAGAAGGGGACCCAGGGCTCTAGTGGGACGTCAGTCAGGAGAGCAGCTTGGCCACCGTTGGATGTAGTGGAAGTCCCAACGGTCCTGTGGAGGTGGTGAACTCTTAGGACTGGATGGCTTGGAGTAGTGTCTCTCAGGAGTAGCCGGGCCAAGTTGGGGGAGTATCGTCTGTGGAATGGCTAGAGTACGCCCTCCTGAATTCTTCCCTCTCATAAAGCAGCTCCTCGTAGTCCCTCTGCTTCCCCCCAACTGGAGAGGGTCTGGTCACTCCATGACTACTGAGGATCCCTGGAATATGGGTGGTCGACTGTACCATGAGAGAGGGGTGTAAGGCCTCACAGCTCTTCTTCCTCTGGGAAGCGACAACTTTGTGTGTGTGGGTGGTGACAGCAGCCCCTTTTGGCATATGGGAATGCAAACTAACACATCTACATCCAGGGGTTCGGAAACTGTTCATCATCTGGGTACTGGAACATCTTCACTGTAGCCAAGTCAGAATCCGGTGTTTTGCAGGAACATGAAAAACCGTTGGTTGCTAAACCGTCTCGAAGGACCATGGGGGGGGAAAAGGATAGGGTGTAAACCTGTCCCTCTGAGGACTAAACTAGTTTGCTGGGTTAGATTCTGAATCTCCACAAGGCTGCCGGCTAGAGCAATATGGATGCTGTTTTGACTGACTTGTCACACACATTACCGTCAACCAACACTATTAACATTTAGGGCCATGTATAAAAATGCTAGGCAAAACCCAGTTGCCTGTTATTTTGTCTACCGTGGCTAGAAGAAGTGATGTTAGTGATTTTGAAAGAGGGGTGATTGTTGGGGTATGTTTGGCAGGAGCTTCAGTGACAAACTGTTCACGCTGATCTTTCACGATATGCCATGGTCGCTTCAGTCACCAGATCTCAACCCAATTGAACACTTATGGAAGATTCTGGAGTGAGGCCTGAAACAGCGTTTTCCACAACCATCAACAATACACCAAATATTGGAATGACTAGTGGAAGAATGGTGTCAAATCCAACAAATAGAGTTGCAGACACTTGTAGAATCTATGCAAAGGCTCATTGAAGCTGTTCTGCTGGTTTGTGGTGGCCCAACGCCCTATTAAGACACAGTTGGCAGTTCCATGTATGCACGCACACACACACAATATCATGTTTACCTATTGTCTTTTGATCTGCAGAGAGATTGATGTCCTGTTTCCTGGGTACACCCACATGCAGAGAGCTCAGCCAATCAGATGGAGCCACTGGATTCTGAGGTACTATAGCCTCTCCTTCTGTTAAGCCCCACTGCATATCTTTACAATGTTCCTAAATGATTTCTAGATCCTCTGCTTTTTGCTGAGTCACAGTTAAAAACAGGATTGAGGAATCAAATATTTTTTTCCCCCTCATCAATCTACACACTATACCCCATAATGACAAAGTGAAAACTGTTTTTTATAATTTTTGCTAATTTATTAAAAATAATAAAATGAAATATTGCATTTACATAAGTATTCAGACCCTTTACTCAGTACTTTGTTGAAGCACCTTTGCCAGCAATTACAGCCTCGAGTCTTATTGGGTATGACGCTACAAGCTTGGCTCACATGTATTTGGGGAGTTTCTTCCATTCTTCTCTGCAGATCCTCTCAAGCTCTCAGGTTGGATGGGGAGCATTGCTGCACAGCTATTTTCAGGTCTCTCCAGAGATGTTCGATCAGGTTTAAGTCCGGGCTCTGGCTGGGTCACTCAAGGACATTTGGAGACTTGTCTGTCCCGAAGCCACTCCTGCATTGTCTTGTCTGTGTGCTTAGCGTTGATGTTTTTAATTTGAAATTTTATTTCACCTTTTATTTAACCAGGTAGGCTAGTTGAACAAGTTCACATTTACAACTGCGACCTGGCCAAGATAAAGCAAAGCAGTGCGACACAAACAACACTGAGTTACACCTGGAATAAACAAACATACAGTCAATAATACAATAGAGAGAGTCTATATACAGTGTGTGCAAATGAGGTAGGATAAGGGGGGTGAGGCAATAAATAGGCAATGGTGGTGAAATGATTACAGTATGGCAAATTAAACATTGGGTTGATAGATGTGCAGAAGATGAGTGGGCAAGTAGCGATACTGGGGTGCAAAGGAGCAAAATAAATAATATGGTGATGAGGTAGTTGTATGGGCTATTTACAGATTGGCTATGTACAGGTGCAGTGATCTGTGAGCTGCTCTGACAGCTGGTGCTTAAAGCTAGTGAGGGAGATATGAGTCTCCATGACCTGTTGGAAGGTGAACCTTCACTCTAGTCTGAGATCTCTGTACTTTGCTCTGTTCATCTTTGCCTGGATTCTGACTAGTCTCCCAGTCCCTGCTGCTAAAAAACATCCACACAGCATGATTCTGCCACCACCATGCTTCACCGTAGGGATGGTGCCAGGTTTCCTCCAGACGTGATGCTTGGCGTTCAGGCCAAAGGGTTCAATTTAGGTTTCATCAGACCAGAGAATCTTTTTTCAAACTCCAAGCGGGCTGTCATGTGCCTTTTTACTGAGGAGTGGCTTCTGTCTGGTCACTCTACCAAAAAGGCCTGATTTGGTGGAGTGCTGCAGAGATAGTTGTCCTTCTGGAAGTTTCTCCCATTTCCACAGAGGAACTCTAGAGCTCTGTCAGGGGGACCATCAGATTCTTGTTCACCTCCCTGACCAAGGCCCTTCTCCCCCAATTGCTCAGTTTGGTCGGGCGGCCAGCTTTAGGAAGAGTTTTGGTGGTTCCAAACGTCTTCCATTTAAGAATGATGTTGGCCTCTGTGTTCTGGGACTTTCAATGCATCCTAATTGTTTTGGTACCCTTCCCCAGATCTGTGCCTCAACACAATTCCTTTGACCTCATGGCTCTGTTTTTGCTCTGACATGCACTGTCAGCTGTGGGACCCTTTATATAGACAGGTGTGTGTGTGTGACTTTCCAAATCATGTCCAATCAATTGACTTTACCACATGTGCACTCCCATCAAGTTGTAGAAACATCTCAAGAATGATCAATGGAAACAGGATACACCTGAGCTCAATTTCGAGTCTCATAGCAAAGGGTCTGAATACTTATGTTAATAAGGTATTTCTGTTTTACCTTTGCAAAGATTTCTGAAATCGTTTTTTTTTTTGCTTTGTCATTATGAAGTATTGTGTGTAGATTGCTCAGGATGTTTTAACATTTAGTCTTAATCTTGGGTTGTTTACTACCTTACTCACCTTGTTTAGCACATGGCCTCACATGTGAATTGTTAGATTTAGGTGGGGCTAAGGCTTAGAAGGGTGTGAACAATGGTTAATGGGTATAGACAAAGGAGAGCTCTCCAGTAGGTGTGCCAAAATATTCAAGGGCCATTTTCTCAAAAGTGGAGTTACAAGTTTGTCGAGTTACAAGTTTGTCAACTTTCAAAGCAGAATTACTTCCCCATTGTTCCTGCAGTATATGATATACAATTTTCTAGCTCTGAGTCTCTACTTTTATCCAATATAAGAAACACACTTTCAAATGTTGCAAATAAAAGGCAGAATCGAGGTGGTCGGGGATGTTGTTGTTAGTCTAAACATATTTCTATGATTGTTCCCCAGTCATGCGGTGGCCCTGAGCAGAGACGTGGAACAGCTTCAGGAGATCAATAGACGAGTCAACGTGCTCCCCCTGGGAAGGTACACGCACACGAGTGTGCACGCACACACACCCACACGGTTATGTCATCTGTGAGTTAGTTATACCTTGTCTACTCTTGTTACCCAGTGGAGCAATAGCTGGAACTCCATTCAACATCGACAGGGAAATGCTGCGTCAAGGTGAGAGTCAACCTGCATAGATAATCAGCTCCTTTAAACATACATAACCTATAAACATGCATAAGGAGCCGTGAACTCTTATGAATGGTTATAACACGAGCTTATAAGGCAAAATGTAAATTAATTATACACATGTACCAAGTCTGTGGCTGCGGTACAAACACTTAAGACACACCCTATTCCCTCAGCCCTCAAATTAAGTGGACACTTCTGATGATGTATCATGACGTCTGACGAGTATACACTTGCAGGGCAAGGGGCGAGGGAGGAAGGAATGATTTTTAAATGGACCACCCTTGGCCGGAAATTCATCACTCGTTCATCCCGCGATGATTGTGTTTTCAGCCACCGGTAACTTGTGGGTGCTTTATATGCGCTACAGTCAATTGAGTGCATGTCTACGTATATTAAATATATCATTATTAACCTCTAGCGACGAGCAAACCCGTATCCGGGAGCGTAATCAGCCTCAAACGCATTAGCATAACGCAGCGGACATAAATACCCCTAGAAACTTTTCCTATTCATGAAAATCGCGAATGAAATGAATTAAATATATTCAACACAAGCTTAGCCTTTTGTTAACACTGTCATGTCAGATGTTCAAAATATGCGTTACAGTCAACGCTAGCTAGACAAGCATTTGTGTAAGTTTATCATGGCATAATGCTATGCTAGCTCTGCTGGCAGCAGGCAACATTTTCACGAAAATAAGAAAAGCAACCAAATTAAATAATTTACCTTTGAAGAACTTCGGATGCTTTCACTCAGGAGACTCCCAGTTAGGTAGCAAATGTTCCTTTTTTTCCAAAAAGATTATTTTTGTAGGTGAAATAGCTCCCGTTTCTTCATCATGCTTGGCTGAGAAATCGACCGTAAAATGCTACAACTATAACGCCAAACTTTTCAAAATTTGCTCCATAATATCGACAGGAACACATCAAACATTGTTTAGGATCCATCCTCAAGGTGTTTTTAACATATATATTCGATAATATATCCGTCGAGGCAATTGGTTTCTCATAAGAAGCGATTGGAAAAATGGCTACCTCAGTATTTTACGTGAGATTTTCTGCGGGAGACACCATGTGACCACATGCTATATATGGTCCCTTACAGCCATTCTTCAATGGAAATGCCTAAAAAGACGTCACAATGCTGTAGACACCTTGGGGAATACGTGGAACACGTAAGCTCATTCGTAGCTCATTCACAGCCATATAAGGAGTCATTGGCATGAGGCGGTTTCAAAAAAATGCGTCACTTCCTGATTGGATTTTTATCTGGGTTTCGCCTGTAACATCAGTTCTGTGGCACTCACAGACAATATCTTTGCAGTTTTGGAAACGTCAGTGTTTTCTTTCCAAAGCTGTCAATTATATGCATAGTCGAGCATCTTTTCGTGACATATCTTGTTTAAAACGGGAACGTTTTTCATCCCAAAATTTTAATAGCGCCCTCTAATGCACAACTGGTTAATATACGCCTATTGTATGATAGCTAGCAAATTAATTAGCTATCTAACGTTAGCCTGCCTAGCTGGAACTTCTGAAGAAGGAAAACCATTTCATTTCTACTATTTCCAAAAGAGAAACAAACAAACACACTTTTTACGTAGTAGCAACATTTAACTTACTTGCATTCGTTTTTACTTACACTTACACTTGTTTCTCCATTGATGTTGTTTTTAAGTTTTCGCGGACTTTTCTTAGCTGCTGTACAATCGTTGCGAATTGAATTATGGGGAGTTTCAGGCCCAGAGTGAACCTAATTGTACACTCGCAAAGCCGACTAAACATGAGGGCTGAGGTGCTTACGTTGTAAACTTCCCTTGCTTGGCTGATCATTTGGACCACCCTCCAAGATGGGGACCCCCCCCCAAGGGCATAAGGCGAGGGTAAGTGGGCGAGGGTGTGTCGTAAGTGTTTGGACCGCAGCCGGTGTTTTAGATTGATTGTGTCTTCTGTCTTTGCCCCTGTAGAGCTGGCCTTTGATGACATCAGCATCAACAGCATGGACGCCACAGGCCAGAGGGACTTTATTGGTATGGTAACCACATTGGCTTTATTAGTATTCTGAGAAGACATGTAGAAGTTGAGAAATATTGGCATTAACCGACTCACTGCATTGCCCTGCTCATGCTTTGTCTCGCTCGCTGGCTCCACCCTCCCCTCCCTCTCTCAGCTGAGTTCTTGTTCTGGGCATCTCTTTGTCTGACGCACCTCAGTAAGATGGCAGAGGACCTGATGCTCTACAGCACTAAGGAGTTCTCCTTCCTCACACTCTCTGACGCATACAGGTGTGTGCATGTGTGTGTGTGATGACTGAACTCAAAACAATATGTTCCCCTTTTTTCCTTTGTTATATTCTAACAATCTTTCTCTCTGTGTGTGTGTGTGTAGCACAGGCAGCAGTCTGATGCCTCAGAAGAAGAATGCTGACAGTCTGGAGTTGATCAGGAGTAAAGCTGGCCGTGTCTTTGGCAGAGTAAGACCCCAACTGAAACGCATTAGAACACCATTAGTTATGTTATAATAAGCAAGCATCCTTTATTATATTAATAGTATTATCAGTGTGTGTAAACTAGGGATGCCAGCTATATCGGTGAACATATCGGAATCAGACGATATTAGCTAAAAATGCCAACATCGGTATCGGCCCGATGTCTTGTCTAGTTTACGCCAATGTGAAAAACCGATGTCAAAGCTGACGTGCATACCTATATAACGTACTGACGCCGCGTAAACTTTTGTGCTGCACCTGCAACACAGTATTCCTAACCTTAGCCCACAATGTCTGCTGTGTGGATCGAGCAGTCATTTGAAAGAGTAAGAAAATTTCAGTGAGACAACTCAAAGGCGAAATCCATTAACGCCAAGATAATGGGATTCATTGCCCTTGACAATCAGCCGTTCTCTGTCGTGGGTGATGTTGGCTTTCGCGACTGGTCGAGCACCGGTACACACTAACATTACCAAGTGCGCTATTGTTCATATGTTGCCCTACCAGAGTTGCACAGTAATAGCGTTACTGCTATTAGCTTCACGACATACTATGGAATGCCTTTTGAGTCTTTGAGTGTCAAAAATGATAACACTATTTGACAATAACAGTATTTGAAACGTCAAATAACACAACTGTGTGTGTTCTGAATTTCCACGTGCAAGCCAAGCGCCACCACTACTATCAGTAGCACTGTCAAAGCTGTACAAAAAACCCTGCAAACATCGTCCACAAAAGATGTGTTTACAATACCGCTTTGGTAATAAAGCATTATTTGTTCGACTGCAACTTCTGGGATAGCTAGCTAGCTTTAGCTTGGTAACTAGCTAGTACCAATACAACCAGCCTGAAAACAATGACCAGTAGGAACTGCAGTCATTTTCATTATTCTTAGGAATGATTTAGGAATCCTTGGAGTAAGTATTGTTGTTCGCCTTTTGAAATTGAACATAATTTCATGAAAATAAGTAGCTAGCCAGCTACTTAACCCTGTTGCCCAAAGCTAACGTTATAAGCAGCCAGCTAGCTTCATCTGGCTAGTGAGGCTCGACCTGACCGGGTTAGTCAGGTATCAGTCAGAGTAGACTGATACCCCATGTCATTGATCCACAATCCAGTGAAATAAGTATGCCCCCAATGCAATTCTAAAGTATAATACATCCAGTGTGATTTCAACAGATTTGTCAAATTAACAAATTGTCGTTTGTAGATTTTTTTATTTTTTTTGTATAACATTCCAACCTCATTTAGCATGATCATCAAATGTATATATATATAGCCCCTCTTACATCAGCTGATATCTCAAAGTGCTGTACAGAAACCCAGCATAAAACCCCAAACAGCAAGCAATGCAGGTGTAGAAGCACGGTGGCTAGGAAAAACTCCCTAGAAAGGCCAAAACCTAGGAAGAAACCTAGAGAGGAACCAGGCTATGAGGGGTGGCCAGTCCTCTTCTGGCTGTGCCGGGTGGAGATTATAACAGAACATGGCCAAGATGTAGAGTACCTCAGGAGTAAATGTCAGTTGGCTTTCCACAGCCGATCATTAAGAGTATCTCTACCGCTCCTGCTGTCTCTTAGAGAGTTGAAAACAGCAGGTCTGGGACAGGTAGCACATCCGGTGAACAGGTCAGGGTTCCATAGCCGCAGGCAGAACAGTTGAAACTGGAGCAGCAGCACGGCGAGGTGGACTGGGGACTGCAAGGAGTCATCATGCCAGGTAGTCCTGAGGCATGGTCCTAGGGCTCATGTCCTCCGAGAGAGAGAAAAAAAGAGAGAGAGAAATGATTTATTCAATTATGGTATAGTACTACTATTTGTATTAATTTGCATCACTGTCAATTATATACTTTTATTTTGAAGGCTAACCACAAAGTCTACTATTGTGGCTAATCCTTATTGTCTAGATTCACATAGATGGGTCTGACCAGCATTAATCAAATAAGAACTGTTATAAATTAGGGTTATTTTAGATGACACCTAGCTATATAGTTAGCTAGCTAACTATAGCTACTGAAACAGATTTTGCTATGTTTTTGGTTTGCATCCATGAGCTAGCAAGCTTATTTTTTTTATGACCAGCACTATAGGTGCTCGAGACAACTTTACCAGCATCGTAGCATACGTATCGATGAATCGTTGTGACATGAAATATGAGTGATAGTGTAATCAATTTGTAATTACGTAAAAAACGTGTGAACGTGTTAAATTATTATGTGGCGTGCAGTCATATTCAGGTCCTGATTGGTCAAATAGTGTTATTTGTATCAGTATCTATTGTCTATCTTTTTTGACATGCAAAGACCCAAACAGCGTTCTATAGAAATCCTGGTTACTGGTAATGGGGACATAAGTAAATGCCAACAAAATAAATTTTGGTCAGTGTGTGTAACCTTTTATTTAACTAGGCAGGTCAGTTAAGAACAAATTCTTATTTACAATGACGGCCTACCCCGGCCAAACCCAGACGACACTGGGCCAATTGTGCGCTGCACTATGGGACTCCCAATCATGACCAGATGTGATACAGCCTGGATTCGTGCCAGGGACTGTAGTGATGCCTCGTGCACTGAGATGCAGTGCCTTAGACCGCTGCGTCCGTGTGTGTGTGTTAAGCATTCTAGTATAGTTAAAAGGCCTCAAATTTTGAATATCGGTTATTGGTATTGTTTTTTTGGCAAGGAAAATATCATATATCAGTATCAGACAAAAATGTCATATTGGTGCATCACTAGTGTAAACCTGTGCCCTGTCCTGTGTGTCAGTGTGCAGGCTTTCTGATGACCCTGAAGGGCCTGCCAAGCACCTACAACAAAGATCTGCAGGTACAGTCACACGTGTGCGTGTGCGTGTGCGTGTGCGTGTGTGCTGTGATAATTATCTCGCTCTCTGACTCTCTAGGAGGATAAGGAGGCCATGTTTGACTGCTTTGACACGGTACACGCTGTGCTGCAGGTCACCACAGGTGTTGTGTCCACTCTAAAGGTGAGAGATGCTACACCTGACCCCATTCACCTTAGATGCTACACCCTAGTGCACAACACTGTACACCTTTAGACCATTGTGCCCTACTTACTACATCCTAAACCCTTACACCTTAGTGCCCTACAACATCCTTCCCTCTAAGTCATTTCACAACCAATTTCTCTGACCCATTTCCTGTTTCCTGTATCAGATCAATCCCAGTGTGATGGAAGCTGCCCTCAGTCCTGACATGCTGGCTACTGACCTTGCCTACTACCTCGTCAGAAAGGGGGTGAGTACGAAGTATCCACTCAAACCAGGGATATGTGTGTTTGTGTGTTCATCACAATGATGGAATGGTTTGAAGTTGAACTGTTTCTGTGTCACAATTGTGGTATTAAATTATCTTGCTCTCTCTCGCCAGGTGCCGTTCAGAGATGCTCATGGTATCTCAGGTAAAGCTGTGTTTCTGGCTGAATCCAAGAGCATTCCCCTGAACCAACTCACTGTGGAGGATCTGCGGACTGCCAGGTAAGCGCAAGCACGCATGCACACACTTCTTCATAGTAACACACTTTTGCCCCCCCCACTCCTTATCTTTTCCACTTCATCCTCCCCTTGCTCCTCTTTCCAGCCCTCTGTTTTCTAGTGATGTGTCTGCAGTGTGGGACTACAGTAGCAGTGTGGAGCAGTACAGTGCCCCCGGTGGCACGGCCAAGAGTAGCGTGGCAGCACAGGTGGAGTACATGAGGACCTGGCTGAAGAAACAGGTCCAGTGACCTCTCCTCCTCACCGCTTACCTTTTAATTTTTGACCCCAACATGAACTTTTACAAGCAACATTTGTCAAATGGATCTCTGGGGTGTATCCTAAGTTCCAATTTTCTCGTTGTCTCCCGATGACATCACATCCATGCATGTATGACTAAGTTAAAATTTGACTAAAGTAGTAGTTAGCATTTGCCCCCCAGTGGTTAAGAACCATTGTTTTCCTTCTAGAACAGTGTCTAATCTAGAAAACATTGGGTCCATTCTGTAGGACTGCCTTATTGCTCAGGCCATGTAAAGTGCCTTTTTAAAATACCGGTAGATGCCATGGTTACCACTTTAGATCGATTTAGAAAAATGGGAGTTCAAAACTTTAGTGCATTTAGATATATTAACCTCGATAGTAGTGATTTGTACAACTATATATTTCAGACAGTTCATACCTTTTTGTCTTAATGTGTTGATGATGAATTAAATGTTGCTTATTTACAAAATGTTGTCACTGGCTCTTCATGGAAGATACATCTAGCGTGTTGACATAAAGAGGGCTAACCTTCCACTCAGTCAGAGAAGCACTGTCATCATTCAGTCAGTCGTGATTGAAAGAAGAAGAGAAGACCTGGCTGGAACGCCGCCATATCTTGTTTGCTCTAGTCTAGAGTATTGCCCAGAAGATGCATATTTCCCAGAATATAAACATATTGCGTACGCCCTGTCTAATGCTTTCAGGTAATTGAGAAGTGTCTAGAGGTTGCTTTGGAATTGGACCTATCTTTGACTGTGAGCTCCCTCAGTGCAGCAGCAGTGGTGGAAAAAGTACCCAATTGTCATACTTGAGTAAAAGTGTTGATACCTTAATAGAAAATGACTTATGTGAAAGTCACACAGTAAAATACTACTTGAGTAAGTAAAAGTATTTGGTTTTAAATATACTTAAGTATCAAATGTAAATGTAATTGCCAAATTATACTTAAGTATCAAAAGTAAAAGTAGAAATCATTTTAAATTCCTTATATTAAGCAAACCAGACAACATATATATTTTTATTTAAGTCTAGACAAGGACACCAACATTTTTACAAACTTAAGAATTTGTGTTTAGTGAGTCCGCCAGAGGGGATGACCGTGGCGACCAGTGATTGTTCTCTTGATGAGTGCATGAATTTGACAATTTTTCTGTCTCTAAACATTCAAAATGTAATGAGTGCTTTTGGTTGTCGAGGAAAATGTATAGAGTAAAAAGTACATTATTTTCTTTAGTAATGTAATGAAGTAAAAGTTATCATTTAAATTGTGAAGTACAGATACCCTCCAAAAAACTACTTTAGTACTACTTAGGTATTTTTTTCTACCTAAGTACTTTATGCCACTGCCCTCCCCAGTACAGAAAGGGTCAGGATTTCTGCTGACCTCGTGTAGTCAGCATCTCTAAAAATCCCACTCTGACTTGAGCCTAACCCCAGTCACCTTTATCCCCTACCCCTCTATTGCTGACAGGGATTGTCCTGTAGAACTGTGTTCAAACAACCGCCTGGTCACAGCCTGGTGTCGTCATGGAGCCCACTTTTTTTTTTTTTCACCTTTATTTAACCAGGTAGGCAAGTTGAGAACAAGTTCTTATTTACAATTGCGACCTGGCCAAGATAAAGCAAAGCAGTTCGACACATACAACGACAGAGTTACACATGGAGTAAAACAAACATAGTCAATAATACAGTAGAAACAAGTCTATAATCGATGTGAGCGAATGAGGTGAGATAAGGGAGGTAAAGGCAAAAAAATGCCATGGTGGTAAAGTAAATACAATATAGCAAGTAAAACACTGGAATGGTAGATTTGCAGTGGAAGAATGTACAAAGTAGAAATAAAAAAGTAGGGTGCAAAATAAAATAAATATAGTAGGGAAAGAGGTAGTTTGGGCTAAATTATAGGTGGGCTATGTACAGGTGCAGTAATCTGTGAGCTGCTCTGACAGCTGGTGCTTAAAGCTGGTGAGGGAGATAAGTGTTTCCAGCTTCAGAGATTTTTGTAGTTCGTTCCAGTCATTGGCAGCAGAGAACTGGAAGGAGAGGCGGCCAAAGAAAGAATTGGTTTTGGGGGTGACCAGAGAGATATACCTGCTGGAGCGCGTGCTACAGGTGGGTGATGCTATGGTGACCAGCGAGCTGAGATAAGGGGGGACTTTACCTAGCAGGGTCTTGTAGATGACATGGAGCCAGTGGGTTTGGCGACGAGTATGAAGCGAGGGCCAGCCAACGAGAGCGTACAGGTCGCAGTGGTGGGTAGTATATGGGGCTTTGGTGACAAAACGGATGGCACTGTGATAAAATGCATCCAATTTGTTGAGTAGGGTATTGGAGGCTATTTTGGAAATGACATCGCCAAAGTCGAGGATTGGTAGTATCAATAGTAGTTGTGCAGATCATGTGAGGGGGGAATGATGTCAGAGTCTGAACCCTGGGACTGCTTTGATTCCCTGAGGAGGGAAGGGTAGGGGGAGAGGACAGGGCAGTATACACTGTATGGTTCTAATACCCTTTTCACACTTCTGAGCCTAGACCTGCTGAACTAAACTACTGGTATGCATCCACCATAGTTGCTGGAACCTTGCTGGTTCAGGTTGGTAGGATATTGTGAAAAAGGTATGAATGTAAAGTTACTGTTATTCTGGACAATTCCCAGGGCTTCTATAAGAATTGTACTGAGGGTGATCATCATTGGACTCCTGGGAACAACACTGATATTGGAGAAATGTGTTGAATTTGCAGCTGGATGTGAATTGGAATTTGTGAGTTAATTGGTTGATCAGTACCTCGAACAGGAAGGTGAGCAGTGCTATACCTGACGTATCATGCTCAGCCTCTAGACTATTGTATGGCTCCTTGATGTGAACAATGTGCAACTAGAGAGAGGGAAAGATGGAGAAGAGAAACGATAGGGAGATGTTATTCCCCGCCTCAGGGTTTACCTTCATGGGATAGTGTTCCCTGTCAGTGTGTTCGGACCCAGGTACCCCCAGACCTCCTTCACTGACCTGCACCGACCAAGGCAGGGAGAAGTGAGCTAGAGGAGGACAGTCAGTCTAGTGTCAGATTTCTACATTCCTATGCCTTCATTGTTTCTGTGAATGGTATTTAGCAGGAAGAGCTGATCTAGGGTCACTTGAGAAGCACAATATTCTATCCTCTTAGTTTTACAACTGTTGGCAGTTACTTTTTTAATGACGGACAAGAATTATAAACTAGGTTATATTCCTGGAGTATTTTCTAGGGTGTTCTGGCAATGAGGATATGTTTGGAGACCATTCCAGGCTACTGTAAAAAAGGTGTAGAGTTCAAGAACATTCAATACTGGGATCAGAGGTCATGATGGTATAAAGAAGATTTAGAAGAGGGGTTCTGATAGTTCTCACTGGAATGCCCCATGTTCTCAACAGTGATGTTGAGATGACTGTAGAAGGTCAAAGATAACGGGGACTGGTTGGCTTGGACATGGTGGGTCACAATATTTATGGGAGACTGACGCAGACCGCCACACGATACAATATGGTGATATATTTTTTAAACCTTTTGTTTAACTAGGCAAGTCAGTTAAGAACAAATTCTTATTTTCAATGACAGCCTAGGAACAGTGGGTTAACTCCCTGTTCAGGTGCAGAACGACATTTGTTCCTTGTCAGCTCAGAGATTTGAACTTGCAACCTTTCGGTTACTAGTCCAACGCTCTAACCACTAGGCTACCCTGCCGCCCCGGACAGTTTATTAGATACACCCATCTAGTACCAAATCTGATCCCCTTTGCCTTCAGAACAGCCTGAATTATTCAGGGCATGGATTCTACAAGTTGTCGTAAACGTTCATTCCTCAATTGGCATCAAGTAACGTGTGCCAGGAAAACATTCCCCACAACAATACGGCACCAGCCTGTACCGTTGACACCAGGCAGGATGGGTCCATGGACTCATGCTGCTTACGCCAAATCATAACTCTGCCATCAGCATGACACAACCGGAATTAAGATTGGTTAGACCAGGCAATATTTTCCCACTCCTCATTGTCCAGTTTTGGTGATCGCGTGCCCACTGGAACCGCTTCTTGTTTTTTTTAGCTGAAAGGAGTGTGACCTGGTGTGGTTGTCTGCTGCAATAGCCCATCCTTGACAAGGACCAACAAGTTGTGCGTTCTGAGATGCCGTTCTGCACACCACTGTTGTACTGCGGCTGTTATTTGTCTGCCTGCCTGTTAGCTTGCACAATTATTGCCATTCTCCTTCAACCTCATCAAAAAACTGTTGTCACCCACAGGACTGCCGCTTATGTTTTTTTTGTCGTCACACCATTCTCTGTAAATCCTAGACACTGTTGTGCATGAAAAGCCCTGGAGCGCAGCCGTTTCTGAGATACTAGATCCGGTGGGCCTGTCACTCGTTTTGCCCATTCTATCAAACAGTAGCTGAATGCCTGTCTGCATGCTTTTTATATCAAGCCATAGCCAAGCGACTCACTGTCTGTAGGAGTGATACATTTTTGTGAACGGGGTGGTGTACCTAATAAACTGACCGGTGATTGTATACCGTAATGGTGCTGAATTTAGATCAGTGCTGAGAAAGTGGTAGGTGAGGAGTTTTGAGGTGAACTCCCATGTGGGGAGAAGAGAAGACGGTGTGTGTGTAAGAGTTAATTTAATAATAGTCTCAGTTAATAACTAGAGAAAACAGGGAGTGTGTTTGTCCTTTGTAGCTGAACTGAGTACACTTTTCTTCCAGTTCAGTGGTGTTACAAGAGCCAGTACTCCTGTAACACCACTGAACTGGAAGAGAAATGACCTACTTTTACTCCGTCACTCATCCACTGGGTTGTCTCCCTTCCAGTGTGTCCTGGGCTACCAGCCAGCCCTGGCCCTATGGACCCCGAGCCAGACTGAAGCCCCTGTGGTGGACGAGTGGTGCCGGAGCTGAGCTCCCAGTTTGTGGGGCCATTCATTGACCCGGAGGGTAAATGAGGTAACGTACCGATTACAGCGCCCCACTAACAACCGGATCTCACCCTTTTTCACGTTTCCCTCCTCAGGCCGGTGGTTTCTGGTCCCCTTGCTGATGCTCTCCCCCACGACACCCCTCCACCTTCCCTGGACATCAGGGGAAGTCCCGCCTATGCCGTCAGATCCCTCTGGACTCCAGATGTCGTGGGGGTCGGCTCCAGTACCTGGTAGACAGGGAGGGGTATGGTCGACATTCTAGATTCCAACATTATTCGAGATTTTAAATCATGTGTATGCGACCAATAAAATGTGGTTAGCAGATGTTAATGCGAGTGTAGCGAAATGCTTGTGCTTCTAGTTCTGACCATGCAGTAATATCTAACAAGTAATCTAACAATTTCACAACAACTACCTTATACACACACAAGTGTAAAGGAATGAATAAGAATGTGTACATATAAACATATGGATGAGCGATGGCTGAACGGCATAGGCAAGATGCAGGTGATGGTATAGAGTACAGTATATACATATGAGATGAGTAGTGTAGGGTATGTGAACATTGTTTAAAGTGACTAGTGTTACATTTATTACATCCAATTTTTAACTATTAGGTGGCTAGAGATTTGAGTCAGTATGTTGGCAGCAGCCACTCAATGTTAGTGATGGCTGTTTAACAGTCTGAATGCCTTGAGATAGAATCTGTTTTTCAGTCTCTCGGTCCGAGCTTTGATGCACCTATACTGACCTCGCCTTCTGGATGATAGCAGGGTGAACAGGCATTGGCTCGGGTGGTTGTTGTCCTTGATGAGCTTTTTGGCCTTCCTGTGACATCGGGTGGTGTAGGTGTCCTGGAGGGCAGGTAGTTTGCCCCCCAGTGATGCGTTGTGCAGACTTCAATACCCTCTGGAGAGCCTTACGGTTGTGGGCAGAGCAGTTGCCTTACCAGGTGGTGATACAGCCCGACAGGATGCTCTCGATTGTGCATCTGTAAAAGTTTGTGTTTTTGGTGACAAGCCAAATTTCTTCAGCCTCCTGAAGTTGAAGAGGTACTGTTGGGCCTTCACCACGCTGTCTGTGTGGGTGGACCATTTCAGTTTGTCAGTGATGTGTACTCTGTGTAACTTAACTTTCCACCTTCTCCACTACTGTCCCAATTATTGTGGATAGGGGGGTGCTCCCTCTGCTGTTTCCTGAAGTCCATGATCATCTCCTTTATTTTGTTGACGTTGAGTGTGAGGTTATTTTCCTGACACCACACCCCGAGGGCCCTCACCTCCTCCGTCTCGTCGTTGTTGGTAATCAACCCTATCTCTCTAGTGTTGTCTGCAAACTTGATGATTGAATTGGAGGCGTGCATGGCCACGCAGTCATGGGTGAACAGAGAGTACAGGTTGGGGGGAGAACGCACCCTTGTGGGGCCCCAGTGTTGAGGATCAGCGGGGTGCAGATGTTGTTTCCTACCCTAACCACCTGGGGGCGTCCTGTCAGAAAGTCCAGGACCTAGTTGCACTGGGTGGGGTCGAGACCCAGGGTCTGAGCTGTAGTCGATGAACAGCATTCTTGCATAGGTATTCCTCTTGTCCAGATGGGTTAGGGCAGTGTGATTGCGTCATCTGTGGACCTTTTGGGTCGGTAAAGCAAATTGGAGTGGGTCTTGAGTGTCAGGTAGGGTGGAGGTGATATGGACTACTCTCTCAAAGCACTTCATGATGACGGAAGTGTGTGCTAGTCGATAGTCGTTTAGCTCAGTTACCTTCGCTTTCTTGGGAACAGAAACAATGGTGGCCCTCTTGAAGCATGTAGGAACAGCGGACTGGGATAGGGATTGATTGAATATGTCCGTAAACACAACAGCCAGCTAGTCTGCGCATGCTCTGAAGACACAGCTAGGGATGCCGTCTGGGCCGGCAGCCTTGGGAGGGTTAACACTGGTAGCGGGCAGTGTCGGTGGCGCTGTATTGTCCTCAAAGCGAACAAAGAAGTTGTTTAGTATGTCTGGGAGCAAGACATCGGGATCCGCGACGGAGTTGGTTTTCTTTTTGTAGTCCGTGATTGACTGTAGACCCTGGCCACATACCTCTCATGTCTGAGCCTTTGAATTGCGACTCTACTTTGTCTCTATACTGACGCTTAGCTTGTTTGATTTCCTTGCGGAGGGAATAGCTACACTGTTTGTATTCGGTCATGTTTCCGCCTTGCCCTGATTAAAAGCAGTGGTCCGCGCTTTCAATTTTGCGTGAATGCTGCCATCAATCCACGTTTTCTGGTTGGTTAAGGTTTTAATAGTCGTCGTGGGTACAACGTCACCGATGCACTTGCTAATAAACTCGCTCACCGAATCAGCGTATACTCGAGGTCGACTGATTTTATTGGAGGACCAAAAAAAGGCCGATACCAATTAATCGGCCTATTGTTTTTGTATTTGTATAATGACAATTACAACAATACTGAATGAACACTTATTTTAACTTAATATAATACATCAATAAAATACATTTTGACTCAAATAAATAATGAAACATGTTCAATTTGGTTTAAATAATGCAAAAACAAAGTGTTGGAGAAGAAAATAAAAATGCAATATGTGCCATGTAAGAAAGCTAACGTTTAAGTTCCTTGCTCAGAACATTAGAACATATGAAAGCTGATGATTCCTTTTAACATGAGTCTTCAATATTCCCAGGTAAGAAGTTTTAGGTTGTAGTTATTATAGGAATTATAGGACTATTTCTCTCTCTACGATTTGTATTTCATATACCTTTGACTATTGGATGTTCTTATAGGCACTTTAGTATTGCCAGTGTAACAGTATAGCTTCCATCCCTCTCCTCGCCGCTACCTGGGCTCGAACCAGGAACACATCGATAACAGCCACCCTCGAAGCAGTGTTACCCATGCAGAGCAAGGGGAACAACTACTCCAAGTCTCAGAGTGAGTGACGTTTGAAACGCTATTAGCGCGCACCCCGCTAACTAGCTAGCCATTTCACATCGGTTACACCAGCCTAATCTCGGTAGTTGATAGGCTTGATAGGCATAAACAGCACAGTGCTTGAAGCATTGCGGAGGGCTGCTGGCAAAACATACAAAAGTGCTGTTTGAATGAATGCTTACGAGCCTGCTGGTGCCTACCATCGTTCAGTCAGACTGCTCTATCAAATCATAGACTTAATTATAACATAGTAACACACAGAAATACAAGCCTTTAATATGGTCTTTAATATGGTAGAATCCGGAAACTATCATTTCGAAAACCAAACGTTTATTTTTTCAGTGAAATACAGAACCGTTTCGTAATTTATGGATGGCATCCCCATGTCTAAATATTGCTGTTACATTGCACAACCTTCAATGTTATGTCATAATTACGTAAATTTCTATCAAATTAGTTCACAATGAGCCAGGCGGCCCAAACTGTTGCAGATACCCTGACTCTACTCTGCGCGCAATGAACGCAAGAGAAGTGACACAATTTCACCTGGTTAATATTGCCTGCTAACCTTTCTTTTAGCTAAATATGCAGGTTTAAAAATATATACTTCTGTGTATTGATTTTAAGAAAGGCATTGATGTTTATGGTTAGGTACATGTTCTTTTTCGCAAATGCCCACCGCATTGATTATATGCAACGCAGGACACGCTAGATAAACTAGTAATATCATCAACCATGTGTAGTTAACTAGTGATTATGATTGATTGATTGTTTTTTATAAGATAAGTTTAATGCTAGCTAGCAACTTACCTTGGCTTTTTACTGCATTCGCGTAACAGGCAGGCTCCTCGTGAGGCAGGTGGTTAGAGCGTTGTACTAGTTAACTGTAAGCTTGCAAGATTGAATCCCTGAGTTGACAAGGTAAAAATCTGTCGTTCTGCCCCTGAACAATGCCGTTAACCCACAGTTCCTAGGCCGTCATTGAAAATAAGAATGTGTTCTTAACTGACTTGCCTCGTTAAATAAAGTAGTAAAAAATTATAATAAATCGGCAAAATCGGCGCCCCAAAATACCGATTTCCAATTGTTATGAAAACTTGAAATCGGCCCTAATTTTTATTTTATTTACTTTTTTTATTTTACCTTTATTTAACCAGGTAGGCAAGTTGAGAACAAGTTCTCATTTACAATTGCGACCTGGCCAAGATAAAGCAAAGCAGTTCGACAGATACAACGACACAGAGTTACACATGGAGTAAAACAAACATACAGTATAAACAAGTCTATATACAATGTGAGCAAATGAGGTGAGAAGGGAGGTAAAGGCAAAAAAGGCCATGGTGGCAAAGTAAATACAATATAGCAAGTAAAACACTGGAATGGTAGTTTTGCAATGGAAGAATGTGCAAAGTAGAAATAAAAATAATGGGGTGCAAAGGAGCAAAATAAATAAATAAATAAAAATTAAATACAGTTGGGAAAGAGGTAGTTGTTTGGGCTAAATTATAGGTGGGCTATGTACAGGTGCAGTAATCTGTGAGCTGCTCTGACAGTTGGTGCTTAAAGCTAGTGAGGGAGATAAGTGTTTCCAGTTTCAGAGATTTTTGTAGTTCGTTCCAGTCATTGGCAGCAGAGAACTGGAAGGAGAGGCGGCCAAAGAAAGAATTGGTTTTGGGGGTGACTAGAGAGATATACCTGCTGGAGCGTGTGCTACAGGTGGGAGATGCTATGGTGACCAGCGAGCTGAGATAAGGGGGGACTTTACCTAGCAGGGTTAATTAATTAATTAATCGGCCATTCCGATTTAATTGGTCGACCTCTATAGTATATTAATCAATGTTGTTGTTCGACACTATCCGGAACATATCCCAGTCCATGTGATCGAAGCAATCTTGAAGCGTGGAATCAGATTGGTCAGACCAGCATTGAACAGACCTGAGCATGGGCGTTTCCTGTTTTAGTTTCTGTCTATAGGCTGGGAGCAACAAAATGGAGTCGGTCAGATTTGTCAAAAGGGGGGCGACGGAGGGTTTTGTATGCGTGGCGGAAGTGAGAGTAACAATGATCAAGGATTTTGCCAGCCCAGGTCGCGCATTCGATATGCTGATAAAATTTAGGGAGCCTTGTTTTCAGATCAGCCTTGTTAAAATCCCCAGCTACAATAAATGCAGCCTCGGGATATGTGGTTTCCAGTTTACATAGAGTCCAATGAAGTTCTTTCAGGGCCGTCGAGGTGTCTGCTTGGGGAGGATGTACACGACTCATTATAATCAAAGATAATTATTTTGGTAGATAACGCGGTCTGCATTTGATTGTAAGGAATTCTAGGTCAGGTGAACAAAAGGACTTGAGTTCCTGTATGTTGTTATGATCACACCACGACTTGTTAATCATAAGGCATACACCCCCGCCCTTCTTCTTACCAGAGAGATGTTCGTTTTTGTCGGCTTGATGCGTGAAGAAACCAGGTGGCTGTACCGACTCTAACATATCCCGAGTGAGCCATGTTTCCGTGAAGCAGAGAATGTTGCGATCTCTGATGTCTCTCTGGAAGGCAACCCTTGCTCGGATTTCGTCTACCTTGTTGTCAAGAGACTGGACATTGGCAAGTAGTATACTCGGGAGCGGTGAGCACTCCGTCTGCCCCTTCAGCGGCGCCGTTGTTTTGGGTCGCCTTCTGGGATCCGGTTCATTGTCCTGGGTGGTGGACCAAACAGAGGATCCGCATCGGGAAAGTCGTATTCCTGGTCATAATGTTGGTAAGTTAATGTTGCTCTTCTAGCCAAGAATTCCTCCCAGCTGTATGTAATAAGACTTAAGATTTCCAGGGGGTAACAGTGTAAGACATAATACAGAAAAAAATACTGCATAGTTTCCTAAGAAAGCGAAGCGAGGCGGCCATCTGTCGGCGCCGGATGGATTCTATTCTTCAGGTGGATTCTATTTATCATCATTAGTCATTTAGGTCAACATTGGATCATTCAGAGATCCTCACTGAACTTCTGGAGAGAGTTTGCTGCACTGAAAGTAAAGGGGCTGAATAATTTTGCACGCCCAATTTTTCAGTTTTTGATTTGTTAAAAAAGTTTGAAATATCCAATAAATGTCGTTCCACTTCATGATTGTGTCCCACTTGTTGTTCATTCTTCACAAAAAAATACAGTTTTATATCTTTATGTTTGAAGCCTGAAATGTGGCAAAAGGTCGCAAAGTTCAAGGGGGCCGAATACTTTCGCAAGGCACTGTATGTAAAGATATACAAAAGCAAAAAGAAATTGTATTGTTTTTACAATCCATAACCGGGCTAGAATTGTGTTTCAGAGAACGTAGTCATTTTTAAAATAGCCATGGAGTAGTCTTTGTGTCTCTGAACAACTGGTTATCAATATATAGTTTAGCAATGACGAGCGCTACTTGTTTCCCTTTTAATCTATTTTCTTTGAAAATTGGATACAGAACTTTACGCCGTTCTGCAATTTCCTTGGGAAACTGATCATTCATGCCAATTTTGGTCCCAGCAAGTCTTTCACCCAGGCTTTTAACCATTATTTTATCTTTAAATGAAGCAAATTTGGCAACGATTGGGCGGTCATACCTTTGGCCTCTCTGTCCGAAGCGGTGTACACGTTCAAGTTGGATTTTGTAGATAACTTCGTGTGGGATCTGAAGCGCTGTAAGGAGGAACTCTCTAACTACAGATTCAGGAACTTCCCCTTCTTTCTCCTGGATACCTGTAAGTACCAGATTCTCCCTCATTGATCTAGTTTGTATGTCCAGTAAGGCTTCTCTCAAAACGGTGTTCTCCTTTAATATCATTCACTTCGGTTTCAATCTTATTGACTGTCCCTTTTAGCTTGTTTTTTTCTTTCTCCAATGTCGCAGCTTTTTCCATCACTCATCTCGAGGCTTGCCTTCAAGTCTTTTACATCCTTACTAACTAATTCAAGTATACCCAGTTTGTTATTTATTGATTTTAACAGATCGGTTTCGACCTTTACCATTCCCGGTGGTGAAAATATTAAATCATCTGTGTCTGTAGAAGAGTCAAGTTTTCGTTTTGGAATCGGTTCCCTTGTTACTCTCCGTCATATTGGGTGTTGCTTGTTTTTGTAATATTTGTCGATAAATGTCTCTAGTCTTAAGATTGTTTTTGTGTTATTATCCAGATTGAAGGTTATCACCCACCAGATTGTGTAGTGCTAATATTGTAGTCTAACTTGCCGATATTGAATATTACGTTTTATCTTGAGGTGCTCTACATAACTTCGTTCAGTCCGCCATTACCCGTCTGCCTGAGGAGGATGACACATTAGCACAGGAATGATTATTGTTGCCATTTGTTTTGGAGGTGGACAAGTCCACTGGACTTCCTGTACGACCAGTGTGGTACACCTCAGTACTATCTTAGATGTGTTCTAAGATAATCCCCGTCTAGGGGCCTGTCTGCTCCTCACTGTTGTCATAGGGGAGTTTACAACTAGATTTGACTTATGCTCTGGCGGACTTGTATGGTGTTGTCCGTAGTCAGTCACCACTGTCCTGTCAGTCACCACTGCGTCCGAGTGTGGCAACCTCTTCAGTACCTGCAAACTGAGATGAGGATATCGGTCTGTGATATCGCAAAGTGTTTCACTAGTAGGAGTCATCGGGTCAGTTGCTGGACTGACGCCATTAGCGTCATTGTAAGGGGTGACAGTCCGAACTGTCCGAAGGGCAAGAGAAGTTCATCTCAACTACCGTATTGCATGACTGCAAGGAGGAGGGAAGTTGCTCATTCACAGAGACAGCTGACTCGAAATCATGGAAAGGATGGTCAATCATATTAGCTGATGGAATGTGTTGAGATATCGTAATATCTCTTTGGATCGGATTCTAGGACTGTTTCCAGGTATGGGCGTTTAGATTCGTGATTAGTGGACATATTCCCCACAAAGTGGAGTGGTCGTTCACAAGGACATGATGTGCCATTTCTGTTCAAGGTGGAAGCAGATCGACTTTTCAGATTTTGTGTGGGCTTGGCTTTAATGAAGTGTTTACCCTTTTCTTTGTAACCTTCGTATCAGAGTCTATAGACAAAGCCCATGAGCCCGTTTCTCAATCAAGCGGGCCCTGGGTAGGGTCTGTGGGAGAAATTTGAATTTTCACATCCTTGCTATGGGTGTGAATTCCCGCGGATCTGGTGTCCGGTAATTCCCCATCTAGTCCTTGTTACTTATCTTTTACCCTTTTCTCAAATGTTTCTCGCTTTAGTTTCACGTAGTGGAACTTCCGGAGAACATTGGTCTAAGTTTTGATCGTCCTTCAACCCTTTGTTACCCTTGTCCTCTGACACTGGGTTGGGTGCAGGAACGTAGTGAACAGGTCGATTGTAGCGGTAGTCGTTTTGATGGCGACGTACTTTACAGTTATTTCGACCACGGAGGTTATTGGAATCGTGGTTTCGTGGTAGAAACCGTTGTTTCGCGTCATCTCTCAACGCTCCAATACCTGATAATGCACCCTCTAACTGGAGTGAGTGCTCCTGGTCAAACTTCAAAACCTGAGTGGTCAGGGCTCTTAGCGTTGTGAACTTTTGATGCCTCAAAAGCTGTGCTTGCAAGCTCTGAGTTGTAAGATAGGCAAGCCAACGTGGGCTGCAGAGCCCAAGTAGATAATGAATGTTCGACAGAAACATTTGTTTGAATGGTAACAGCTCTTCCATTCCTGTTTCAGTGAGTAGGCCAAAGTAAGCTGAACGAAACCTATGATACTTAGCTTGTAAATGTTTATTCCGTGCTTGTTTGACGGTGTTAGCCAGTGAGCTATCGTGTTTGCGAGTCGCAGAACCACTGAATTCTAATTTCAAAGCCGTGGCAAGTTTAGCGTAGTCATTTAGCATGTGTTGCAGACGAATGAACTTTGTCACGTGTCTATTCGACGTTCGCTTCAACAGGTAAACCCTGTCAGAACCCGTAGCGTTCGGGTAGCCATCCAATGCGTCCTCTATGTCAGCTAGGAACGTCTCAGTATTGTTTAGCTGACCTGGAACGCGGTCAAAGGTGGGGAAATTCTTGACGAGTTTGTCAAGGTATTCCGCGTCAAGCATTCTGTGGGGAAATTGGGGCCGAAAGGCCAAGAGGAGAAGCCAAGCTTTGGCTTTGTTGGCCAAGAGGCACCATATTACTCCCGAATGGCCAAGAGGAGGGACACATGAGGGAGGCGATGTCTGAAACCTATCGTCTTCACTCCTTTGAGTACCGGACTCCGGTTGCTTGGATGGATAGTCACGCTGTAGTGCGTGACTATTCTGGACTTCCTCCAGATGGTACCCAAGGGTGGTATTCTGCTGCATTGCAGAGTCCACTTGAGCGCTTAGAGTACTGCTTTTGGACACATGAGTGTCGCACTTGCTCCTTTCGGTCTCAAACTTATCTGTCATGGTTTGCAGATAGATGTTTTGCATACGGAAATATTGCTTAGAAATCAATATTTCCATCTTCATCACCTGAGTTCTCTCAGCATTCATTTGGTCAGCGACTTCAATGTGTTCTGCTGATTTGTCATCCAACTTAGTCATTGTTTTCATTTAACTGATTGAATTTGGTCTGCAGAATTTGGAGTAGAACATTTACCTTGAGTAACGTTCAACAAAACTGCCTGCATGCTATCAAATTGCGCGCTCCTGTTTGTAGATAACGCAACAGATGTATCTAGTTTGGAGTGGACTACACCGTATTTAGTTTTGGCTAAATAGAGTTGTTCCTGGAGACAACGATTTTGTTGGTTAGTTTGTGCTCGTTCATCGTCATAAGTATTTGCAATTACTTTAAATTGTTCCGATTTCAAACGCAGTTCCTCGACTTGCAGAATGTTTTAATTTCCTGCTTTTGTCAATAGTTGCTCAGTTCTCTCCACCTGTCCCCTCATGTTAGCCATGTCTTGCACGTGCTTCAGCTGTGCACTGTGGTATTGGAATCTATTGATGGCGATACATAAGTGCTAAAGTGGAGAGAACCATCACAAAGCATGTGTTTGATCGTTGATTTGAGAGCATTTGCAATTTCACAACAATTACCTTCTACACACACACAATTGTGAAGGAATGAATAAGACTATGTACATGAAAATACAGTGGGGCAAAAAAGTATTTAGTCAGCCACCAATTGTGCAAGTTCTCCCACTTAAAAAGACGAGAGAGGCCTGTAATTTCCATCATAGCTACACTTCAACTATGACAGACAAAATGAGAACAAAAAATCCAGAAAATCACATTGTAGGATTTTTAATGAATTTATTTGCAAATTATGGTGGAAAATAAGTATTTGGTCAATAAAATGTTTCTCAATACTTTGTTATATACCCTTTTGGCAATTACAGAGGTCAAATGTTTCAACAAACCAAGTGTAGACAATGCACTGTTCTGTTGGGCGCTTTGATGATGTCTGTTGCCTACAGACGTCGAGAAAATGCCATCAAATAGAATGTGACATTCTGTACTGTTGCCTCATAAATCCAAAATGATGGAGTATAGAGACAAGTGTAAAGATTTAGAGTCACTGTCCAAATAAATATTTAGGTGCCTTCAGGGCCTATGGGAAGACTATACACACAAGGCTACACGGCCTCTTTGTTGACGGTGGGCCTCTGCTTCCTCCTGCATGCATTGCCTGCCTCATTTCTGTCGGGAAGACGCCCCTACAGAGCACAAATGTTTTGAGAGTGAATTGTTTGTTGCAGAAAGAGAGTTGAGTTCAACAGGCCAGAGTATTTTGATACACTGGATACAAAAAATGTAATGTATATACCTACGGCCTGTATAGGTCTGTTATTGTGTCTTTTCCCTCTCCCTGTAAATTGTAATGTCACGTTTTGACCTCAGTTCCTTTGTTTTGTCTTTTTGTTTTAGTATGGTCAGGGCGTGAGTTGGGTGGGTTGTCTATGTTAGTTTGTCTATGATTTTCTATTTCTGTGTTTGGCCTGGTATGGTTCTCAATCAGAGGCAGCTGTCAATCGTTGTCCCTGATTGAGAACCATATTTAGGTAGCCTGTTTTCCATTGTGTTTTGTGGGTGGTTATTTTCTGTTCTGTGTTTTGTTGCACCGTTCAGGACTGTTCGTTTGTCGTGTATTGTTTTTGTTTCAGTATTCATGCTTCATTAAATTATGGACACTTACCACGCTGCGTTTTGGTCCTCCGATCCTTCTCGCTACACCTCCTCAGAAGAGGAGGACGAGAACCATTACATGTAATCTCTGCAACACGAACTGAGTCGCTATGTTTCTTCTCATGGCTTCCTCGTTCAGTATTTTGTGCGCTGCAGGAGCTATATTTACTGTGCTCTCTTCTGGAACAATGGGGAACCGGAGTTCTGAGGCAACAATTGTTTACTCGCGGAGGACTAGAGAAGTAGCTACTCTTAGTGAACAGATTTAGAACTTGCACAATCTACTTGGGAAAGCACCCCTGGAAATTGGAACAAGACCGTCGCTTCTGGTGCATTTAGGGGATGGTACTGTCACCATTCCTGCTACCCAACCATGGAAGCACATTTACCCATCATAGGTTAAATGGAGGTAGGCTACCTGTGGTGAGTAGGGCTTCTTTGGCGTTGGGAAGACCAACCAAAATCCAGTTGACGAACAGCTTCGTCTTCCTGGCTTTGTAGGTTCCAGCGCCATCATCCCCTATCCGGACTCCTTGCCATGGGGATTCTGCCTCGGATCACCAAATCTCGAGGGTGCCTGACGCACCGGCTCCTCTGCCGGACCTCTGCCATTTCACCAGCCAATATATTCGGCAGCTTTATGGTGAGAAACATCTTGGTTCCCGGTGCAAAACCTTGTGATATCCTGGGGCTCGAGTACAGGACATTACTAGGCTGATTCCTACCATTTTACACCAGACCATGGGGGTCTGTTGCTGTCATAGTCCATGTGGGATCTAATGACATTAGGATGGCTAGAACTGATGGGATTTCAAAGAACTGATTGGAACTCTGAAAAACTTCCACAAGCATCCAATTATTTCAAGCCCAGTGCCATCACTGAATTGTGGCATGGAAAGAATCCAAATCTTCTTGGTGCCTAGACTGTCCTCGCCTTTCTAGGCTGCGCTGAAACATGGGCCAAATAATTGTATGTGTGGGGTACAGAGATGAGGTAGTCATTCAACGATCATGTTACACACTATTACTGCACATAGAGTGAGTCCATGCAACTTATTATGTGACTTGTTAAGGACATTTTTACTCATGAACTTATTTAGGCTTGCCATAACAAAGGGGTTTAATACTTATTGACTCAAGATATTTCAGCTTTTCATTTTTGTATTAATTTGTAAACATTTTGAAAAACATAATTCCACTTTGACATTATGGGGTATTGTGTGTGTGACACAGTGACACAACATCCCAATTTATTCCTTTTTAAATTCAGGTTGTAACACAACAAAATGTGTAAAAAAAGTCAAGGGTTGTGAATACTTTCTGAAGGGACTGTATACACAATACACTATAATTCCAAATGGTTACACATAGAGTGACTGTTTCCACTTTGTCCTATTGAATCACACTGGCTGGTGGAGGATGATGATGTAGCATTTACAGCCATATCCAGATTGATTTCAATTGATCCAATAATGATGTAAAAATATGGAATTTTACTGTGTTCAGCAGTTATCAAACTATATACTTTAACTAGGCACTACTTTATTTTGCTTCAGTAGTTATCCGTTTTGAGAAGTTTGATTAAGTGATAGTTAATTGTATTGCTAACAATGTACAGGAAAATCATACCAAAAGTAATGTAAATATTGCATTTTGAAAAGCAGACACTTGAATATGGATCCAAATTTGAGGGATTTGGGGCAGTGAACAAGTGACTGTGAATATTTCGTTCTACTCAGTCAATACAAAATGTGCTTAGAGTTTTGAAAGATGAGCAGTTTTGATGATCTGTTTACATTTTTTTGCTTAGAGTTGTGAAAATGTACCAAAGGGATTGAAAAAACTAACATGTGAGTACTAATCAGTCACAACCATGTCATAACAGCTGAAATAACGTGTCATAACTTATATTATATTATGGTCATAACACTGTCATGACACATATTTACACCTGTTGTGACATATACTGCGTTATTTTATGGCTGGTTATTAAACCTACATAAGAGAGTGTCAAAACCTACCACACAAGACAAAACATTCCATTACACCATAGCCTACATATCAACAGTATGTTTGTTGTATTGTATTTTATTGACCCTTTTAAATTAGCATTGCAATTGCGCACACATTGATGTCAGACATGCACCTAACAATGCTATGTTGCTGATGACTGGGATGAATGCAGGAGCAGATTTCAGGAGCAGGACAAGACACCCTCTTTTTGACTGATGACTGATATAAGGTCATGTACGTGATATGCCTATCTAGCTTATGTGGTTATGATGGTCATAATGCTTCATGACAGTGTCATCAAGTGTATTTTCTTAATCCAAGTAAAGTGACACAGGATGGTCATAATGCTTCATGACAGTGTCATAAAGTGCATTTTCTACAAGTTATTTAAAATATGATTAAAAAAAAAGAACATGACCGTAAAGAATTACAAATACAGTTTTTGGCAGGGAAAAACTAGTATGAATAAATGTGGGTTTTGAAACTCTTATGTAGTTGTCATAACCAGCCATAAAATAACGCAATATATGTCACAACAGGTGTAAATATATGGGGCCATGACAGTGTTATAACCATATTATGACAGGTTATGTTAGCTGTTATGACATGGTTATGACCGCGAGCTTGACATTGGTAAGTCTTCATCCTGGTAAAGTTGTCAGTCGGACTACTGTCATCACCACTATAGATGGCAAGGAAATCAAACAAAATTCAAATATAGCCATTTTCACTACACAAAAATATAAATGCAACATGTAAAGTGTTGATCCCATGTTTCATGAGCTGAAACATGAGCTGAAATAAAAGACCACAGAAATGTTCCATACACACAAAAACCTTATTTCTCTAAAGTTTTGTGCACACATTTGTTTACATCCTTGTTTGTGAGAATTGAGTGCCCCATGGTGGCGGTGGGTTAAGCTGTGGAGCTGTGGACAAGGAACACAATTGCATTTTATCAATGGTAATTTGAATGCACAAAAATACAGTGACAAGATTTTTACATTAATGAATTTATGTCAATTGACTGATTTGGGGATAATGTTATTTCAATTGTTGAAAAGGGGATAATGTTAGCCAATTTGTTAACTAGGCCTACCTACCTTTTTGGATAAAAAGGTACATTTAGAAACTTTACTGTACATATAGAAACTGTACAAAGTTTCTACCGGTAGCTTGCAACATAAAAATGATCAGCTAAAAGTATATAGACAAATGCAACCTTCAGCTGCTTGCCAGGCAGAGCCCACAAAGGATGGGAAATTAACCTAAACCACTCATTCTTTTCACGTATAGGTCACTTTTATAATACTCAAATATTAAATTAATGGTGGCCAATATTGAGAGATGAGGCTACCCTCATGTATCTGAAATTACATGAGCAATTGATGTTTACTGATCATGAAAGGCATGCAGTTATTTGCTCTATAATTTTGATGATAAAGCACAATTGTTTTGCATGGAATGATTTGCCATTTTTTGTTCTGACTATGCTCTTCAAGAGGTGACGCTATAACAACCAAATAGTTAACATTTATTTAACAATCCCTTGAAAACGACACGCAGTTGTCAATGGTTCTGGGCGTCTCCTTGTCTCCCAGAAGCCAAATCGAACATTCTGTGAGGTAATGTGATGTTTTACTGATGATGACCTGCAGTGCATTCGGAAAGTATTCAGACCCCTTGACTTTTTCCACATTTTGATGCGTTACAGCCTAATTAAACTGTTAAATGGTTTTTGTTCCTCAATCTACACAGAATACCCCATAATGACAATGCAAAAACAGGTTTATAGACTTTTAGCACATTTATTGCAATTAAAAAATGGAAATATCACTTTTACATAAGTTTTCAGATCCTTTACTCAGTACTTTGTTGAAGCACCTTTGGCAGCGATTGGGTCTTCTTGGGTATGACGCTACAAGCTTGCCACAGCTGTATTTGGGGAGTTCTTCCATTCTTCTCTGCAGATCCTCTCAAGCTCTGTCAGGTTGGAAGGGGAGCGTCGCTTCACAGCTATTTTCAGGTCTCTCCAGAGATGTTCGATCAGGTTCAAGTCCGGGCTCTGGCTTGGCCACTCAAGGACATTCAGAGACTTGTCCCGAGGCCACTCCTGCGTTGTCTTGACTGTGTGCTTAGGGTTGTTGTCCTGTTGGAAGGTTAACCGTCGCCCCAGTCTGAGGTCCTGAGCATGTTTTCATCAAGGATCTTTCTGTACTTTGCTCCATTCATCTTTCCCTCAGTCTTAACAAGTGTTCCAGTCCCTGAAACTCATCCCCACAACATGATGCTGCCAGCACAATGATTCATCGTAGGGATGGTGCCAGGTTTCCTCCAGGCGTGTAGCATGTCTGGGAGCTGTACGTATAATTCCTTTGACCTCATAGCTTGGTTTTCCTTTGAAAACCATAGCTTGGTTTTTTTCAATATAGCCTTTCTAAATGTATTTTTTTTTTTTTACCTTTATTTTACTAGGCAAGTCAGTTAAGAACAAATTCTTATTTTCAATGACGGCCTAGGAACAGTGGGTTAACTGACTGTTCAGGGGCAGAACGACAGATTTGTACCTTGTCAGCTCGGGGATTCGAACTTGCAACCTTTCAGTTACTAGTCCAACGCTCTAACCACTTGGCTACCCTGCCTTGTCCAATCAATTGAATTTACCACAGGTGGACTCCAATGAAGTTGTAGAAACATCTCAAGGATGATCAACGGAAACAGGATGCACCTGAGCTCAATATCGAGTCTCGTAGCAAAGGGTCTGAATACTTATGTAAATAAGGAATTGCTGTTTCTATTTAATACATTTGCAAAAATGCAAAACAATTTGTTGATTGTTGAGTATTTCTATTCATTTAATGTTATAATAAGGCTGTAATGTAACAAAATGTGGAAAAAAGGAAGGGGTCTGAATACTTTCCGAATTCACTGTATATTTGACTGTGATATGTGGTTGTCCCACCTAGCTATAAGATAAATGCACTAACTGTAAGTCACTCTGGATATCAGCGTCTGCTAAATTACAAACATGTTTATATTTTACATACAGATCCCATATTACTGGATTGAACCATTTTTTGTGTATATATATATATATATATAAACATTTTTATATAAACATTTTTGTCACTATATATTGATGTCACAAAGGTTTTGCCACATTTCAGTCTTCAAACATAAAGATATAAAACTGTATTTTTTTTTGAAGAATCAACAACAAGTGGGACACAATCATGAAGTGGAACGACATTTATTGGATATTTCAAACTTTTTTAACAAATCAAAAACTGAAAAATTGGGCGTGCAAAATTATTCAGCCCCTTTACTTTCAGTGCAGCAAACTCTCTCCAGAAGTTCAGTGATGATCTCTGAATGATCCAATGTTGACCTAAATGACTAATGATGATAAATACAATCCACCTGTGTGTAATCAAGTCTCCGTATAAATGCACCTGCACTGTGATAGTCTCAGAGGTCCGTTAAAAGCGCAGAGAGCATCATGAAGAACAAGGAACACACCAGGTAGGTCCGAGATACTGTTGTGAAGAAGTTTAAAGCCGGATTTGGATATAAAAAGATTTTCGAAGCTTTAAACATCCCAAGGAGTACTGTGCAAGCGATAATATTGAAATGGAAGGAGTATCAGACCACTGCAAATCTACCAAGACCTGGCCGTCCCTCTAAACTTTCAGCTCATACAAGGAGAAGACTGATCAGGGATGCAGCCAAGAGGCCCATGATCACTCTGGATGAACTGCAGAGATCTACAGCTGAGGTGGTAGACTCTGTCCATAGGACAACAATCAGTCGTATATTGCACAAATCTGGCCTTTATGGAAGAGTGGCAAGAAGAAAGCCATTTCTTAAAGATATCCATAAAAAGTGTCGTTTAAAGTTTGCCACAAGCCACCTGGGAGACACACCAAACATGTGGAAGAAGGTGCTCTGGTCAGATGAAACCAAAATTGAACTTTTTGGCAACAATGCAAAACGTTATGTTTGGCGTAAAAGCAACACAGCTCATCACCCTGAACACAACATCCCCACTGTCAAACATGGTGGTGGCAGCATCATGGTTTGGGCCTGCATTTCTTCAGCAGGGACAGGGAAGATGGTTAAAATTGATGGGAAGATGGATGGAGCCAAATACAGGACCATTCTGGAAGAAAACCTGATTTAGTCTGCAAAAGACCTGAGACTGGGACGGAGATTTGTCTTCCAACAAGACAATGATCCAAAACATAAAGCAAAATCTACAATGGAATGGTTCAAAAATAAACATATCCAGGTGTTAGAATGGCCAAGTCAAAGTCCAGACCTGAATCCAATCGAGAATCTGTGGAAAGAACTGAAAACTGCTGTTCACAAATGCTCTCCATCCAACCTCACTGAGCTCGAGCTGTTTTGCAAGGAGGAATGGGAAAAAATGTCAGTCTCTCGATGTGCAAAACTGATAGAGACATACCCCAAGCGACTTACAGCTGTAATCACAGCAAAAAGTGGCGCTACAAAGTATTAACTTAAGGGGGCTGAATAATTTTGCACGCCCAATTTTTCAGTTTTTGATTTGTTAAAAAAGTTTGAAATATCCAATAAATGTCGTTCCACTTCATGATTGTGTCCCACTTGTTGTTGATTCTTCACAAAAAAAATACAGTTTTATATCTATGTTTGAAGCCTGAAATGTGGCAAAAGGTCGCAAAGTTCAAGGGGGCCGAATACTTTCGCAAGGCACTGTATATTTTGTACAGTCATTTATAAGTAGTTATGTCACATTTGACTTCATAAAACCTAGCTGTGCTACTTTGTTCTCTGAAAGGGCGGCGGATATATAGCATTTTGCAACAAAACATGATTTTTCTCTCTCTCTCTGAAATGAAACCATTTTTTTGTAGATTTCAAACAAACAGACCAATCCCTTTCAGAATTTATTTAAACAATAAAAGCTAATATAACCAACATTTCAGAAAATGTATATTATAGCGTTTTGGAATTAAACTCTTCATACACATTTGACTAAAAAGCCTAATGACAATCCAAAATGTAATTTAAACTAGTAAAACTATTTGAAGATTGCATTAATTTAGGTAGAGCATTTACCTAGCATTCATGAGTAATGACCTCTCAATGAATGTATTATAATCATTATACTAACTATGGTACCTATCAGCAATATTAATAACATAATGGATATAAAATGTAACTGGTACATTTTTGTTTTAGCTTTGGTCTAAGTCTTTTCAAGAAATTAACGAAATCCAACCCCAGGCTCTTTTCTGAGTTTTTAAAATTATTGCATAGGATGTTGTTTAGAGGTCACTCATTTATATCCATTTCAAGGACACTGTTTACATTTCTCCCTGTAAACATACCAACTAAACAAGAATTTGGTGTTAGACCAGTTTATTCTAGACTATATCCATTTCTTGTAAATTATCCTTTACCCTGCAATAGCATGCCGAGTAGTTGAGGCATTAAATTGAACTGAAATCCACTTTGCAAATTAAACGCCTAACAATAACCGGACTGTCACTGGGTTGAAACAATATAAGTACAATACATACAAAGAAATATACATTCTCGAGATGTCAACTATACCTATGCTAACATGAATTATACAGTACAGTTTACATTCATATAAATGAACAATTTGGGCTTTTCACTCTACTCTAAATGTGTACATGTGAGTCCCACTCTCTCCGTAGTGTCCTCATGGAGAGGGGGAAGGCAAGATCTTGGGAGCAGGGGCGATCGCTGGAGTTAGTTGAAAGCTGGGTTGCAAGCCCCCGACAAGATGGTCGGTGGGGCCCTCTTGCCCTTGAGGAGGGTAAGGGATAAGATGAAGAAACACAGGCTCATTACACCAAGGATGATGATGCCTGAGATAAGTGCGCTGGTCACCGTGTTCATCCGAAACACTGGGCTGTTTAGTTGAGCTACAACAAACAAAAAAGACCAATGAAAGAAATAGGGCAGTTGATTATTATGAGAATAATGATAATGCCTGCTAAAATCTAAGAAGAAAAGTAACAGTGACATTGCTATTTCAGTATTTCTTTAGAATTTCTTGCATCAAAAGTTGTTAAAGGAAGACTAGTCGCAACAATGTAAAAATCCTATTGGTATCGTTTAACGCGCGACGCTAAACAGAAATCCGAACAACCTTACACATACTTTAACCCAATTTATTGCCATACTATTACAATGTTATTGACACTTATTTCTGCGCTGCAATGTTAAAGGGATAGTTCATTCAAATTACAAATATTGGTTTCTTTACTCTGTAAGCAGTCTATTGACAAGGTATGACAGCAATCCATTTTGGCCAGGTTTTGTTTACCTGGCCACTTCCAAATGTGCATTTCATATCCATATCATATTTAAGTATGTAAAATATATTGTGTAGTGAAATCAAGTTACTTTAAGATGATTTGGACATGAAGTGCAAAAAATGCTAATATTCATTTTGGAAGGGAATGAGAAGGAACAAGAGTTTGGGTAGATTATCAGGAACTAAATATGAAGGGCTTACCTAGTTGTGAGTTGTTCATTGGAGTGTCATCTGTGGAACATAAAAAGGAAATTTAGGAGTACACCACTTCTCTACATGTACCACACCTGGGTCAAATACACATACAATTATTAAAGTGTTTTTTTATCTGTTATTTTACCAGGTAAATTGACTGAGAACACATTCTCATTTACAGCAACGACCTGGGGGATAGTTACAGGATGAATGAGCCAATTGTAAACTGGGGATTATTAGTTTACCGTGATGGTTTGAGGGCCAGATTGGGAATTTAGCCAGAACACCAGGGTTAACACCCCTACTCTTACGATAAGTGCCATGGGATCTTTAATGACCTCAGAGAGTCAGGACACCCATTTAACATCCCCCTACACAGGGCAGTGTCCCCAATCACTGCCCTGGGGCATTGGGATATTATTTAGACCAGAGGAAATAGTGCCTCCTACTGGCCCTCCAACACCACTTCCAGCAGCATCTGGTCTCCCATCCAGGGACTGACCAGGACCAACCCTGCCTAGCTCCAGAAGCAAGCCAGCAGTGGTATGCAGGGTGGTGTGCTGCTGGACCCAATGACTGCTTCATTGGGTCTGTGAAATTAAATCAAGCGCACATCAGGTATATGAAAGTATCTGATATAGACCGAAAATTAGGGGTGATGAGAAGATGGCGCTGACAGACATGGCAGCTCTGCTTCTAGCTCCTAAGCAACTTTGGTCACTTTAATAATGTTTACATCCCACTAAACTCCTTTCATATATACAGTGGGGCAAAAAAGTATTTAGTCAGCCACCAATTGTGCAAGTTCTCCCACTTAAAAAGATGAGAGAGGCCTGTAATTTTCATCATAGGTACACTTCAACTATGACAGCCAATATGAGAAAAAAAATTCCTACAAACAAGCAAGATTTCTGGCTCTCACAGACCTGTAACTTCTTCTTTAAGAGGCTCCTCTGTCCTCCACTCGTTACCTGTATTAATGGCACCTGTTTGAACTTGTTATCAGTATAAAAGATACCTGTCCACAACCTCAAACAGTCACACTCCAAACTCCACTATGGCCAAGACCAAAGAGCTGTCAAAGGACACCAGAAACAAAATTGTAGACCTGCACCAGGCTGGGAAGACTGAATCTGAAATAGGTAAGCAGCTTGGTTTGAAGAAATCAACTGTGGGAGCAATTATTAGGCAATGGAAGACATACAAGACCACTGATAATCTCCCTCGATCTGGGGCTCCACGCAAGATCTCACCCCGTGGGGTCAAAATGATCACAAGAACGGTGAGCAAAAATCCCAGAACCACACGGGGGGACCTAGTGAATGACCTGCAGAGAGCTGGGACCAAAGTAACAAAGCCTACCATCAGTAACACACTACGCCGCCAGGGACTCAAATCCTGCAGTGCCAGACGTGTCTCCCTGCTTAAGCCAGTACATGTCCAGGCCCGTCTGAAGTTTGCTAGAGAGCATTTGGATGATCCAGAAGAAGATTGGAGAATGTCATATGGTCAGATGAAACCAAAATAGAACTTTTTGGTAAAAACTCAACTCGTCGTGTTTGGAGGACAAAGAATGCTGAGTTGCATCCAAAGAACACCATACCTACTGTGAAGCATGGGGGTGGAAACATCATCATTTGGGGCTGTTTTTCTGCAAAGGGACCAGGACGCCTGATCCGTGTAAAGGAAAGAATGAATGGGGCCATGTATCGTGAGATTTTGAGTGAAAACCTCCTTCCATCAGCAAGGGCATTGAAGAATGAAACGTGGCTGGGTCTTTCAGCATGACAATGATCCCAAACACACCGCCTGGGCAACGAAGGAGTGGCTTCGTAAGAAGCATTTCAAGGTCCTGGAGTGGCCTAGCCAGTCTCCAGATCTCAACCCCATAGAAAATCTTTGGAGAGAGTTAAAAGTCCGTGTTGCCCAGCAACAGCCCCAAAACATCATTGCTCTAGAGGAGATCTGCATGGAGGAATGGACCAAAATACCAGCAACAGTGTGTGAAAACCTTGTGAAGACTTACAGAAAACTCTGTCATTGCCAACAAAGGGTATATAACAAGGTAACAAAGTAACAAATAATATTTTCCACCATAATTTGCAAATAAATTCATTAAAAATCCTACAGTGTGATTTTCTGGATTTTTTTCTCATTTTGTCTGTCATAGTTGAAGTGTACCTATGATGAAAATTACAGGCCTCTCTCATCTTTTTAAGTGGGAGAACTTGCACAATTGGTGGCTGACTAAATACTTTTTTGCCCCACTGTATATACTGTATTCTATTCTACTGTATTTTAGTCAATGCCACTCTGACATTGCTCATCCAAATATTTATTCATTTCTTAACTCCATTATTTTACTTTTAGATTTGTGTGTATTGTTATGAATACACACAAGCTCGGAACACAATTATTTCGCTACACCCGCAATAACATCTGCTAAATATGTGTATGTGACCAACAAAATGTGATCTGATTTTAATTAACTATACCCCACAACTATTTATATATTTTTATTTCATTTAACTAGGATTTTTTTTTGTTAACTAGGCAAGTCAGTTAATAACAAATTCTTATTTTCAATTTCTGCCTAGGAACAGTGGGTTAACTGCCTTTTTTCAATGGCAGAACAATAAACTTGCATGCATTGAAACTTTTGAAGTTGAATAATCTGCACACATAACTCAGATTTTCACACATAAATTGGTGTAAATGGGAGACAATTCAAGTTTAGTCTAAATACATCAGCAGGGCCTAGATATTAATCTGTTGCGCTGAAGATCGGCGCCGTGGCCTCGGTTGAAATTTAAAGGTAGTAACCTATTGAGGTGACATTTGCAGCATTTACCGTAAATGCATTCTCTGAATGTGGGAACATTGCCTGTACATTTCAATCGCGCTACAGCGTGGACCTTCAGCATTACTGACTGAATCAGTCAGTGTATATGCCGAGAAACGTGTCACGATTCCAAAGCTATACTATACTACAGAGAGCAAGTTAATTATCTCACATCTTGAAAAATATTTGTAATGTACTTCTTGTTGACGAAATTCGTGCTGTTTTTTTTAGCTAGCTCCCAATAGACTCCCATTCACTCCTTGATAGATTGTGCTCCTTGTCCCAGAATCACCCAGAATGCACCGCGCGGCCCTTCAACGTAGCATGGGCAACATTTCCCATGTCCTCAAAGTATATCTGCTGTTGCGAATGTTATATTCCACTCTGTGAGGCACAGTGATCTGCAGGTTGAACATGGTGAGATTGTAGACATCTAAATTGATAGTGCAGTTTGTTTAGGTGATTTTACAGCTAACTAGCTACGTTACATGCTGATAGTCTTTGGTATTATTGTGTGAACCAAAGTTTGCTAGTGAGCTAGCCAACCAGCCCATAGAGAGAGCATTCCATTGTGGAGTTTGTAGTTGACTTGAGCTGCAGCAGATTTCCACAATGTTGCTACCAACCCTACTATAATGGCAAGATAAAACATTTGTTCACCAAAAATATTTTTCACACATATTATTTAACAATGTAAATGAAAGGAATTTGTGGTTTGGGATGGAGATTGGAGGTCGCCCAAGAAAGTACTATCACAATCAACAACTATCCTGACCTAAGAATGTAACTGAAATAAGAAATGTAAAGACATTGATCAGCTTTAGGTTATATTATCAGATCTTATTGTTATTGCGATAAACTTTTATATTTCAATTGGGGATAACTGTTGAAAGCTATGTGGGGGAATATTTTTAGAGTTCAGAGTGAAAGTTATGCTAAGATGACCCTCTCTCCCGCTCTCTAGCACACCTGCTGTCTTGACCTCTGAATGCTTGGCTATGAAAAGACAACTGACATTTACTCCTGAGGTGCTGACCTGTTGCACCCTCCACAACCAATATGATTATTAGTTGACCCTGCTGGTCATCTATGAATGTTTGAAACATCTTGAAGAACGAGCTGGCCTTAATGGCCACGTACTCGTATAATCTCCACCCGGCTCAGCTAGAACAGGACTGGCCACCCCTCAGTGCCTGGTTTCTCTCTAGGTTTCTGCCTTTCTAGCCTTTTCACATGTGAGTTCCAAATATCTCTTACGGTTGCCCCAGCATGAGCATTTTTAATGGGCCTGATGTCAGAATGCACTCACTGTTACAAAATGTGATTGTTACTCAACAGGACAGTTAACCCACGCAGCCCTCAAACCAAGGCACGCTGCCTGCTAATTATCTATAAGCTTTCTCAACTTGTCAATTTGAATGTATTTTCTAGCAACAGTTTGAATTGAGGTGTGTTCCACCTCCTCATTAATTCACATAGAAGTAACCCATTTCACTGTGGGTGACAATTTATGTTTGAGGTATTACTGAGCAGGACAAACTTATCTCTATGATGAGAGCACTAACTTTTTACCCCCTGGCACATTTTCTATCTGTTGCCCGCATTGCCTCCACTACTAGTAATAACTTTGGACATGTGTGCGTTCCTATCAAAGTAAGTGCCTTATTACGCTATCATTATAGTTTTTATATATCGTGTTGTCGTTTCTACTGTAGCACACCGTATGTCTATATGGAGAATAATGTACTTACAGTTGTATTGATATGGTTTCAAGTACTGGTGATGTGTGTAAAATACTTTGAAGGTTGTACTGATTATGATGAGTTAATTCATTCTAAGCTAATTGCCAGCTACGTGTGGTGCTATGTTTGTTGACATCTTACAATGCATTCTAGCTGTCATATAAACGTCTGTCAGACCAAAGATGTTATAATAAAATGAAGTGAAGGGATGGTTCACCCATCTTTCGAGTAAACTTCTGGAATTGAATTATGGAAGTGAATGATGCAAACAGACCCAACTCATCTTGTAACCTCTTGTCTTTGGTTGACACGAAAAAACAATTATGATGGCACACAAACTACCCATCGTCGGATTACTTTTGATTTTTGGAAAGTGTTTGTCAATTATTTTGATCACTGGTGAGGTCACACATGATGTGATGAATTGTAAATAGTAATTTCTATTAGCTAATTTATAATATGGTTTCGGTCAGCCAAGAGTTAGCTAAATATGACCGCTTGTGTTAGGTCACTCTTTCTTCAGTTAGCTACGACTAATGTAGCCTACATTTTCCGGTTTGGATGAGAATTGTGTAATGCTGTTTCTACTTCAGACATTCACAGAACATTGCATCCAAAAATAAACTGCTCACATTAAGGACAACATGTTGTAAAGACTGTGCAAAATGTTTCTGTGCTAAATCAGTGTGGCCAGCTCAAACACTGACTGTTGTGTCAATCGTAACTGGACATTTTAAGTGATCTAATCACACCGGTTTGAGCATACGCTGTAGGGACCACTGTAAAATGATCACACCCATGTGTTCGTATGTGTAAAAGGGCTAGGTTGTTTTTCCTAGCCACTGTGCTTCTGCATTGCTTGCTGTTTGGGGTTTTAGGCTGGGTTTCTGTATAAGCACATTGTGACATCTGCTTATGTAACAAGGGCTTTATAAATACATTTGATTTGATTGATGACATGGAGTAATAAGAGTTATTGTTATTGTCACGCCCTGGTCTTAGTATTTTGTGCTTTCTTTCTTTATTTGGTCAGGCCAGGGTGTGACATGGGTTTATTTTGTGTTGTGTTTATGTATGGGGGTTTTTCGTAGGTTTTGGGATTGTGGCTTAGTGGGGTTTTCTAGCATAGTCTATGGTTGCCTGAGGCGGTTCTCAATCAGAGGCAGGTGATTCTCGTTGTCTCTGATTGGGAACCATATTTAGGCAGCCATATTCTTTGAGTGTTTGGTTGGTGATTGTTCCTGTCTCTGTGTTAGTTTGCCCCAGTTTAGGCTGTTTCGGTTTTCACGTTACGTTTATTGTTTTTGTATTGTCGTGTTTATTCGTGTATTAAACATGTATCAAAATTACCACGCTGCATTTTGGTCCGATCCTTGCTACACCTCTTCGTCAGAGGAGGAGATAGAAGAAAACCGTAACAGAATCACCCACCACAACAGGACCAAGCGGCGTGGTGACAGGCAGCGGCAGCAGGAGCAACAAAATTTGGAATATACGACTTGGGAGGAAGTAGACAGGTGGGCGGTCGACCCAGGGAGAGTGCCGGAGCCTGCCTGGGATTCGCTGGAGCAGTGCGAAGAGGGTTATAGGAGAATGGAGTTGAAGTGACAAGCACGGCGGCGCAGAAGGAAGCCCGAGAGTCAGCCCCAAAAATTTCTTGGGGGGGGGGGGCTCAGGGAGAGTGTGGCAGAGTCAGGGTTCAGACCTGAGCCAACTCCCACTGTTTATCGTGAGGAGACCAGAACCAGAGCCGGTGTTGGAGGTGAGCGAAGCAGAGACTGTGAAGGAGTTAATGGGGAAAGTGGAGGAGAGAGTTATGAGGGAGTTGCTAGTTTGGTGCTTTAGGTACGATATTCGCCCGACGGAGCGTGTCAGGGATTTCATGGCACCTGGGTCAGCGCTCCATACTCGTCCTGAGGTGCGTGCTAGTCGGCTGGTGAAGATTGTGCCAGTCTCACGCACTAGTCCCCCTGTGCACTTCCCTAGCCTTGCACGTCCTGTGCCAGCCCTGCTCTCAGGCTCTCCAGTACGCCTTCACGGTCCGGTCCATCCTGTGCCACCTTCACACACCAGTCCTCCGGTGGCAGCTCCCCGCACCAGGCTTCCTGTGCGTGTTCTCGGCCCAGTACCACCAGTGCCAGCACCACGCACCAGGCCTTCAGTGCGCCTCGCCTGTTCAGCGCTGCCAGAACCTTTCTCCTCTCCAGCGCTGCCAGAGCCTTCCTCCTCTCCAGCGCTGCCAGAGCCTTCCTCCTCTCCAGCGCTGCCGGAGTCTCCTGCCTGTTCAGCGCTGCCAGAGCCTTCCTCCTCTCCAGCGCTGCCAGAGCCTTCCTCCTCTCCAGCGCTGCCGGAGTCTCCTGCCTGTTCAGCGCAGCCAGAGCTGCCAGTCTGCATGGAGCAGCCAGAGCTGCCAGTCTGCATGGACCAGCCGGAGCTGCCAGTCTGCATGGAGCAGCCGGAGCTGCCAGTCTGCATGGAGCAGCCGGAGCTGCCAGTCTGCATGGAGCAGCCGGAGCTGCCAGTCTGCATGGAGCAGCCGGAGCTGCCAGTCTGCAAGGAGCAGCCGGAGCTGCCAGTCTGCATGGAGCAGCCGGAGCTGCCAGTCTGCATGGAGCAGCCAGAGCTGCCAGTCTGCATGGAGCAGCCAGAGCAGTTAGAGCCGCCAGTCAGCCATGATCTTCCAGATCCGCCAGTCAGCCAGGATCTTCCAGATCCGCCAGTCAGCCAGGATCCGCCAGTCAGCCAGAATCTTCCAGATCCGCCAGTCAGCCAGGATCCGCCAGTCAGCCATGATCTTCCAGATCCGCCAGTCAGCCATGATCTTCCAGATCCGCCAGTCAGCCAGGATCCGCCAGTCAGCCAGGATCTTCCAGATCCGCCAGTCAGCCAGGATCCGCCAGTCAGCCAGGATCTGCCAGAACCACCAGCTAGCCAGGATCTGCCAGAGCCAATTACCTGCCTGAGCTTCCTCTCAGTACTGGGCTTCCTCTCAGTGCTGAGCTTCCTCTCAGTGCTGAGCTTCCCCTCAGTGCTGAGCTTCCCCTCAGTGCTGAGCTACCCCTCAGTCCCGAGCTTCCCCTCAGTCCCAAGCTTCCCCTCAGTCCCGAGCTTCCCCTCAGTCCCGAGCTTCCCCACAGTCCCGAGCTTCCCCACAGTCCCGAGCTTCCCCTCAGTCCCGAGCTTCTCCTCAGTCCCGAGCTTCCCCTCAGTCCCGAGCTACCTCAGTCCCGAACTGCCCCTCAGTCCAGTGGGGTCCTTGGTGAGGGTTATTAGGCCTAGGTCGGCGGCGAGGGTCACTAATTTAAGGACGCGTTATAAGGGGACTAAGACTTGGTTGGAGTGGGGTCCACGTCCCGAGCCGGAGCCGCCACCGTGGACAGACGCCCACCCGGACCCTCCCCTATGGGTTTAGGTGTGCGGCCGGGAGTCCGCACCTTGGGGGGGTTCTGTCACGCCCTGGTCTTAGTATTTTGTGTTTTCTTTATTTATTTGGTCAGGCCAGGGTGTGACATGGGTTTATTTTGTGTTGTGTTTATGTATGGGGGTTTTTCGTAGGTTTTGGGATTGTAGCTTAGTGGGGTTTTCTAGCATAGTCTATGGTTGCCTGAGGTGGTTCTCAATCAGAAGCAGGTGATTCTCGTTGTCTCTGATTGGGAACCATATTTAGGCAGCCATATTCTTTGAGTGTTTGGTGGGTGATTGTTCCTGTCTCTGTGTTAGTTTGCACCAGTTTAGGCTGTTTCGGTTTTCACGTTACGTTTATTGTTTTTGTATTGTCGTGTTTATTCGTGTATTAAACATGTATCAAAATTACCACGCTGCATTTTGGTCCGATCCTTGCTACACCTCTTCGTCTGAGGAGGAGATAGAAGAAAACCGTAACAGAATCACCCACCACAACAGGACCAAGCGGCGTGGTGACAGGCAGCGGCAGCAGGAGCAACAAAATTTGGAATATACGACTTGGGAGGAAGTAGACAGGTGGGCGGTCGACCCAGGGAGAGTGCCGGAGCCTGCCTGGGATTCGCTGGAGCAGTGCGAAGAGGGTTATAGGAGAATGGAGTTGAAGAGACAAGCACGGCGGCGCAGAAGGAAGCCCGAGAGTCAGCCCCAAAAATTTCTTGGGGGGGGGGGGCTCAGGGAGAGTGTGGCAGAGTCAGGGTTCAGACCTGAGCCAACTCCCACTGTTTATCGTGAGGAGCCAAGGAGGAGACCAGAACCAGAGCCGGTGTTGGAGGTGAGCGAAGCAGAGACTGTGAAGGAGTTAATGGGGAAAGTGGAGGAGAGAGTTATGAGGGAGTTGCTGGTTTGGTGCTTTAGGTACGATATTCGCCCGACGGAGCGTGTCAGGGATTTCATGGCACCTGGGTCAGCGCTCCATACTCGTCCTGAGGTGCGTGCTAGTCGGCTGGTGAAGATTGTGCCAGTCTCACGCACTAGTCCCCCTGTGCACTTCCCTAGCCTTGCACGTCCTGTGCCAGCCCTGCTCTCAGGCTCTCCAGTACGCCTTCACGGTCCGGTCCATCCTGTGCCACCTTCACACACCAGTCCTCCGGTGGCAGCTCCCCGCACCAGGCTTCCTGTGCGTGTTCTCGGCCCAGTACCACCAGTGCCAGCACCACGCACCAGGCCTTCAGTGCGCCTCGCCTGTTCAGCGCTGCCAGAACCTTCCTCCTCTCCAGCGCTGTCGGAGTCTCCCGCCTGTTTAGCGCTGCCAGAGCCTTCCTCCTCTCCAGCGCTGCCGGAGTCTCCTGCCTGTTCAGCGCAGCCAGAGCTGCCAGTCTGCATGGAGCAGCCAGAGCTGTCAGTCTGCATGGAGCAGCCAGAGCTGCCAGTCTGCATGGAGCAGCCAGAGCTGCCAGTCTGCATGGAGCAGCCGGAGCTGCCAGTCTGCATGGAGCAGCCGGAGCTGCCAGTCTGCATGGAGCAGCCGGAGCTGCCAGTCTGCATGGAGCAGCCGGAGCTGCCAGTCTGCATGGAGCAGCCGGAGCTGCCAGTCTGCATGGAGCAGCCGGAGCTGCCAGTCTGCATGGAGCAGCCAGAGCAGTTAGAGCCGCCAGTCAGCCATGATCTTCCAGATCCGCCAGTCAGCCATGATCTTCCAGATCCGCCAGTCAGCCAGGATCCGCCAGTCAGCCAGGATCTTCCAGATCCGCCAGTCAGCCAGGATCCGCCAGTCAGCCAGGATCTGCCAGAACCACCAGCTAGCCAGGATCTGCCAGAGCCAATTACCTGCCTGAGCTTCCTCTCAGTACTGGGCTTCCTCTCAGTACTGGGCTTCCTCTCAGTGCTGAGCTTCCCCTCAGTGCTGAGCTTCCCCTCAGTGCTGAGCTACCCCTCAGTCCCGAGCTACCCCTCAGTCCCGAGCTACCCCTCAGTCCCGAGCTTCCCCTCAGTCCCGAGCTTCCCCTCAGTCCCTTCCCCACAGTCCTGAGCTTCCCCACAGTCCTGAGCTTCCCCTCAGTCCCGAGCTTCCCCTCAGTCCCGAGCTTCTCCTCAGTCCCGAGCTTCCCCTCAGTCCCGAGCTACCTCAGTCCCGAACTGCCCCTCAGTCCAGTGGGGTCCTTGGTGAGGGTTATTAGGCCTAGGTCGGCGGCGAGGGTCGCTAATTTAAGGACGCGTTACAAGGGGACTAAGACTTGGTTGGAGTGGGGTCCACGTCCCGAGCCGGAGCCGCCACCGTGGACAGACGCCCACCCGGACCCTCCCCTATGGGTTTAGGTGTGCGGCCGGGAGTCCGCACCTTGGGGGTTCTGTCACGCCCTGGTCTTAGTAGTTTGTGTTTTCTTTATTTATTTGGTCAGGCCAGGGTGTGACATGGGTTTATTTTGTGTTGTGTTTATGTATGGGGGTTTTTCGTAGGTTTTGGGATTGTAGCTTAGTGGGGTTTTCTAGCATAGTCTATGGTTGCCTGAGGTGGTTCTCAATCAGAAGCAGGTGATTCTCGTTGTCTCTGATTGGGAACCATATTTAGGCAGCCATATTCTTTGAGTGTTTGGTGGGTGATTGTTCCTGTCTCTGTGTTAGTTTGCACCAGTTTAGGCTGTTTCGGTTTTCACGTTACGTTTATTGTTTTTGTATTGTCGTGTTTAGTCGTGTATTAAACATGTATCAAAATTACCACGCTGCATTTTGGTCCGATCCTTGCTACACCTCTTCGTCAGAGGAGGAGATAGAAGAAAACCGTAACAGTTATAAGATATTATTGATGTAGGTTGCTCTAAATGGAGAGATCCACAAGGCACTTTAAGATAATGGTTTGTCACACCCTGATCTGTTTCACCTGTCTTTGTTTGTCTCCATCCCCTTCCAGGTGTCACCCATCTTGCCGTTATCCCCGATGTATTTATAGCTGTACTCTCTGTTTGTTGCCAGTTCGTCTTGTCAGGTCTTACAAGCGTTCTTTCCCGCCTTCCTGTTTCTCTAGTTCTGTTTCCTAGTTTTTCCCAGTTCTGACCATTCTGCTTGCCCTGCTGTCCTGTATCTGCCTGACGCACATTGCCGTGCGCAACCAGTGTGGGTGCAATAATTGCATAACATGGATTTCTAAATTATTTTGCGACGTGTCCGGTCTGGTCAGCATGTTAGGTATAAGAAATTACACTGATCAAAAATATAAATGCAAGATGTAAAGTTTTGGTCACAGGCAACAACATCTCCACCCCGCTGATCCTCAACACTGGGGCTCCACAAGGGTGCGTTCTGAGCCCTCTCCTGTACTCCATGTTCACCCACTACTGCGTGGCCACGCACGCCTCCAACTCAATCATCAAGTTTGCGGACGACACAACAGTGGTAGGCTTGATTACCAACAACAGCTAGATGGCCTACAGGGAGGAGGTGAGGGCCCTCGGAGTGTGGTGTCAGGAAAATAACCTCACACTCAACGTCAGCAAAACTAAGGAGATGATTGTGGACTTCAGGAAACAGCAGAGGGAACACCCCCCTATCCACATCGATGGAACAGTAGTGGAGAGGGTAGTAAGTTTTAAGTTCCTCGGCGTACACATCACAGACAAACTGAATTGGTCCACCCACACAGACAGCATTGTGAAGAAGGCGCAGCGGCGCCTCTTCAACCTCAGGAGGCTGAAGAAATTCGGCTTGTCACCAAAAGCACTCACAAACTTCTACAGATGCACAATCGAGAGCATCCTGTCGGGCTGTATCACAGCCTGGTACGGCAACTGCTCCGCCCACAACCGTAAGGCTCTCCAGAGGGTAGTGAGGTCTGCACAACGCATCACCGGGGGCAAACTACCTGCCCTCCAGGACACCTACACCACCCGATGTCACAGGAAGGCCATAAAGATCATCAAGGACAACAACCACCCGAGCCACTGCCTGTTCACCCCGCTATCATCCAGAAGGCGAGGTCAGTACAGGTGCATCAAAGCTGGGACCGAGAGACTGAAAAACAGCTTCTATCTCAAGGCCATCAGACTGTTAAACAGCCACCACTAACATTGAGTGGCTGCTGCCAACACACTGACTCAACTCCAGCCACTTTAATAATGGGAATTGATGGGAAATGAGTAAAATATATCACTAGCCACTTTAAACAATGCTACCTAATGTAATGTTTACATACCCTACATCATTCATCTCATTTGTATACGTATATACTGTACTCTATATCATCTACTGCATCCTTATGTAATACATGTATCACTAGCCACTTTAACTATGCCACTTTGTTTAGATACTCATCTCATATGTATATACTGCACTCAATACCATCTACTGTATCTTGCCTATGCCGCTCTGTACCATCACTCATTCATATATCTTATGTACATATTTTTTATCCCCTTACAGTTGTGTCTATAAGGTAGTAGTTTTGGAATTGTTAGCTAGATTACTTGTTGGTTATTACTGCATTGTCGGAACTAGAAGCACAAGCATTTAGCTACACTTGCACTAACATCTGCTAACCATGTGTATGCGACAAATAAAATTTGATTTGTTTCATGAGCTAAAATAATATAACCCCGAAATTGTCTATTCTCACAAATATCTTATTTCTCTCAGATTCTGTGCACATTTGTTTACAACTTGTTAGTAAGCATTTCTCCATTGCCAAGATAATCCAGTTGATTAATTAAACAGCATGCTGGGGACAAAAAAACGCCATTGTAAAATGTGCAGTTTTCTCACACAACACAATGCCACAGATGTCTCAAGTTTTGAGGGAGCACACAATTGGCATGCTGACTGCAGGAATGTCCACCAGAGCTGTTGCCAGAGAATTTAACGTTAATTTCTCTGCAATAAGCCACATCCAACATCGTTTTAGAGAATTTGGCAGTACGTCCAACCTGCCTCACAAGCACAGACCACATTTATGGCGTTGGATGGGCGAGCGGTTTGCTGATGTCAACATTGTGAACAGAGTGCCCCATTGTCCATAGCACAAGCTAAGGACAACAAACACAATTGTATTTTATCGATGGCAATTTGAATGCACAGAGATAACATTACGAGATCCTGAGGCCCATTTTCCTGCCATTCATCCACCGCCAACCCCTTATGTTTCAGCATTATAATGCACGACACCATGTCGCAAGCATCTGTACACAATTCCTGGAAGCTGAAAATGTCCCAGTTCTTCCATGGCCTGCATACACACCAGATATGTCACCCATTGAACCTGTTTGGGATGCTCTAGATCGAGGTGTACGACAGCGTGTTCAAGGTTCTCACCAATATCCAGCAACTTCGCACAGACACTGAAGAGGAGTAGTACAACACAATCAACAGCCTGATCAACTCTGTGACAGAGATGTGTTGCACTCCATGAGGAAAGTGGTGGACACACCATATACTGGTATCTGTGACCAACAGATTCGTATCTGAATGTGAAATCCATAGATTAGGGCCGCATGAATTTATTTCAATTGACTGACATCTTTATATGAACTGTAACTCTTTGAAATTGTTGCATGTTGCAATTATATTTTTGTTCAGTGTATACATTACCAGTCAAAAGTTTGGACACACCTACTCATTACCGGGATTTTCTTAATTTTCACTATTTTCTAACACATCGTGTAGGATCAAAAAAAGTGTTAAACAACATATTTGAGATTCATCAAAGTAGCCACCCTTTGCTTTGATGACAGATCTGAACACTCTTGGCATTCTCTCAATCAGCTTCATGAGGTAGTCACCTGGAATGCATTTCAATTAACAGGTGTGCCTTGTTAAAAATATATTTGTGGACTTTCTTTCCTTCTTAATGCATTTGCGCCAATCAGTTGTGTTGTGACAAGGAAGGGGTGGTATACAGAAGATCAACCTCTTTGGTAAAATACCAAGTTCATATTATTGCAAGAACAGCTCAAATAAGCAAAAAGAAACAACAGTCCATCATTACTTTAAGACATGAACGTCAATCTGGAAAATGTCAAGAACTTTAAGTTTCTTCAAGTGCAGTGGCAAAAACCATCAAGCACTATGATGAATCCGTCTTTCGTGTAGTTCCCACCAGGAAGCATGGAGGATGAGGTGTGATGGTGTGGGGGTGCTTTGCTGGTGACACTGATTTATTTCGAATTCAAGGCACACTGAACCTCTTGAAGCTAGGGGGCATTATTTTTATGTTTGGAAAAATAACGTTCCCAAAGTAAACGGCCTATTTCTCAGGACCAGATGCTAGAATATGCATATAATTGACATATTGGGATAGAAAACACTCTAAAGTTTCCAAAACTGTCAAAATATTGTCTGTGAGTATAACGGAACTGATATTGCAGGCGAAAGCCTGAGGAAAATCCAATCAGGAAGTGCCTCTTATTTTGAAACCTCTGTGTTCCTATGCATGCCTATCCTCTATTTAAAGAGATATCAACCAGATACCTTTTTCTGTGGCTTCCCTAAGGTGTCAACAGTCTTTAGACATAGTTTCAGGCTTTTATTTTGATAAATGAGCGTGAAGGATCATACTCCGTAAGTGGAGAGGTGGGGGCTCTCAGAGTGAGTTTGTGCGCAATTGAGTAAAGCCGCCATTGTTCTTCTCGCTGTTATGGAAATAGCTACACACTCGGTTGATATATTATCGAATATATATTTTAAAAACTACCTGAGGAATGATTCTAAAAAATGTTTGACATGTATCTGTGGACATTATGAAGACTATTTGGAATTTCCGTCTGCGTTGTCGTGACCGCTCTTTCTGAACATAATGCGACAAACAAATGTCGGTATTTTGGGTATAAAAATAATCTTTATGGAACAAAAGGAACATTTGCTGTGTAACTGGGAGTCTCGTAAGTGAAAACATCCGAAGATCATCAAAGGTAAACGGTTAATTTGATTGCTTTTCTGATTGCTTTTCAGTTTGGGATGAGTTGGACCGCAGAGTGAAGGAAAAGCAGCCAACGAGTGCTCAGCATATGTGGGAATTCCTTCATGACTGTTGGAAAAGCATTCCAGGTGAAGCTGGTTGAGAGAATGTCAAGAGTGTACAAAGCTGTCATCAAGGGAAACGGTGGCTACTTTGAGCATTCTAAAATATATTTAGATTTGTTTAACACTTTTTTGGTTACGACATCATTCCATTTGTGTTATTTCATAGTTTTGATGTCTTCTATTAGTCTACAATGTAGAACATATTCAAAAATAAAAACCCTTGAATGAGTAGAGTAAGTGTGTCCAAACTTTTGACTGGTACTGTATGGTGAAGGTTCTATGGTTGTATGGCAGTATCAAGGTATTACCATATTGGTTATACCAATACGTTTAAATGAACAGGAGATACAGTAGGTGACCACAGGTTGATGTCAGATGTTACTTGTTTGTATTACTCTCTACCTATATTTCTTTACATAGTGGTTAACCCCAGCTACAGATCATTTTAGACCAGGTTGAATATGACTGAAAAAGTCGCTTTTTAACAAACACTGACAACAAATAATATAATGTGGCAAAGACACCAGTTATACCATATACAGTCAGATCCAAGAGAATTGGCAACCTTGATAAAGATGAGCAAAAAAAACTAAAATCAATAATATGAGCTATACGGTATGCTCAATAATTTATTTTAAATGTTTGTATTTTACCCCCGTTTTCTCCCCAATTTTGATCTTCTCTCATCACTGTAACTCCCAAACGGAATCGGGAGGTGAAGGTTGAGTCATGCATACTCCGAAACATAACCTGCCAAACCACACTTCTTAACACCAGCCCACTTAACCCGGAAGCCAGCCGCACCAACGTGTCGGAGGAAACATCGTTCACCTGACGACTGAGTTCAGCCTGCAGGCGCCTGGCCCACCACAAGGAATCGCTAGAGCGCAATGAGCCAAGTACAGCCCCCCCAGACAAACCATCCCCTAACCCGGACAACACTGGGCAAATTGTGCGATGCAGTGCCTTAGACCGCTGCGCCACTCGGGAGGCAAAACCCATTATTTTATATGAATACAGTTGTTCCCATAAAGAGATTGTTTAACAAGTTATATTATATGTAGATTAAGGATATCAAGGATCTGGAAAGGTTATGCATGGAGGAATGGTCTAAGATCCCTCTCAATGTGTTCTCCAACCTCAGAAAACATTTTTTAAAAGGCTTATTGCCGTTATCCTCGTAAGGTGAGATTTGAAAAGTATTGAAACATAGGTGCCAAGGCTTTTGACCTATATCTTTGAGAGGAACAAATATTACGTCTTAATATCTGAGCAATTGTATTAGAATAAAACAGAATTTTCAAATGTTTTGAGCATATAATAAGGCTCAGTATTTTTCTTATTTATTTTATACAGTCTTTTTTGCTCATCATTATCAGGAGTGCCAATAATGTTGGACTTTTTCCACATTTTGTTGTGTTACAGCCTGGATTTAAAATGGATTAAATGTAAAAAGTTTTGGTCCCCTAATGTAAAAGTGGATTTATGTTTTAAAAAATGAAAAGCTGAAATGTCTTGAGTCAATAAGTATAAAACCCCTTTGTTATGGCAAGCCTAAACAAGTTTGCTTAACAGGTCACATAATACATTGCAAGGACACAGTGTGTGCATTAATAGGTTTAACATGATTTTTGAATGACTACCTCCTTTCTATACCCCACACATACAGATAATTCTAAGCTCCCTCAGTCAAGCAGTGAATTTCAAGCACAGATTCAACCACAAAGACCAGGGAGGTTTTCCAATGCCTTGCAAAGAAGGGCAACTATTGGTAGATGGGTACAAAATCAGACATTGAATATCACTTTGAGCATGGTCAAGTTATTAATGACACTTTGGATGGTGTATCAATACACCAAGTCACTACAAAAAGATACAGGCATCCTTCTAAACTCAGTTGCTGGAGATGAAGGAAACCGCTCAGGGACTTTACCGCCAGGCCAATGGTGACTTTAAAACCGAGTTTAATGGCTGTGATAGGAGAAAACTGAGGATGGATTAAAACTTGTTGAGGATAGGGGGCAGTATTTTCACTTTGGATGAATTGCGTGCCCATAGTGAACTGCATCCTACTCAGTCCTAGATTGCTAATATATGCATATTATTATTACTATTGGATAGAAAACACTGAAGTTTCTAAAACTGTTTGAATTTTGTCTGTGAGTATAACAGAACTCATAGGGCAGGCAATCTTCCAAACAAGAAGTGAATTTCTGAATGTGGGGCAACTTTGACGTCATCGCCCCCTCCTTTCCCAACAAGATATGGATCTGGTAGCACTTCCTACGCCTTCCACTAGATGTCCTCATTCAGTAGAAAGTGGAATGGAGCATTTGCTGTGAACTTTGACTGAATGGGAGGGGAAATAGTCAGTGTCCCGACAGAATGCCATTTTTCTGTGGCGCATTTCTCTGTAGGTGCTACCGCTGTTCCATTTGTCTCCAGCTGAAAACGTATGATCCGGTTGGAACGTTATTGGATATATATGATAATAACATCCTGAAGATTGATTCTCTACTTAGTTTGACCAGTTTATTCGACCTGGAATATATCTTTTGGAAGTTTTCGTGCGAGTTATCCTGGACCAGCAGTCAGTTTTTGGGCACGTGAGCTGAAAGTGATAGCAAATGCAGCTACTTGGACACTAGTATTGGACATTATGGAACAAAACAATGATTTATTGTGGACTCCTTGCACTACATTCTGATGAAAGATCATCAAAGGTAAGGGAATATTTATGTTGTAATTTTGTATTTCTGTTGACTCCAACATGGCGGAGAAATACTTTTACGTCTGAGCGCTGTCTCAGATTATTGCAATGTTAGGCTTTTTCCATAACGTTTAAAAAAAATCTGACACAGCGGTTGCATTAAGAACCAGTGTATCTTTAATTATATGTAGAACATGTATCTTTAGTCAAACTTTATGATGAGTATTTCTGTTATCTGGCGTAGCTTTCTGTAATTCCTCCGGATATTTTGGAGGCAGTTCTGAACATGGCGTCAATGTAAACCGAGATTTGTGGATATAAATATGCATATTATTGAACAAAACATAAATGTATTGTGTAACATGTCATATGAGTGTCATCTGATGAAGATTTTCAAAAGGTTAGTGATTCATTTTATCTCTAATCCTGCTTTTGTGACTCTATCTTTGGCTGGAAAAAAATGGCTGCGTTTCCCCTTTGATTTGGTGGTGGTCTAACATAAATATATGTTGTGTTTTCGCTGTAAAACATTTTAAAAATCGGACGTGATGGGTAGATCAACAAGATTTTTATCTTTCATTTGAGGTATCGAACTTGTTAATGTGTGAAAGTTAAATATTTCGAAATAATATTTTTGAATTCCCTGCGCCACCTTTTCAGCTGAATGGGGGGGGTGGAGTTCCCTGAGGGGAACTCACTTTTGTTCTGAAAACAGTGTTTGGGGGAAAATCCAATGCAGCACATTACGGATTACCACAGTCCATATTTTCAAGCATTGGAGGCTGCATAAATGTCATTGGTATGCTTGTAATTGTTAAGGACTGGGGAGTTTTTCAGGATTTTTTTTTTATGGACTGGAGCTAAGCACAGGCAAAATTCTAGAGGTTCAGTTTGCTTTTCACCAGACACTGTGAGATGAATTTACCTTTCAACAGGACAATAACCGAAAACACAAGTCCAAATCTACACTGGAGTTGCTTACCAAGAAGACAGTGAATGTTCCTGAGTGGCCAAGTTACACTTTTGACTTAAATCTGCTTGAAAATCTATGGCAAGACTTGAAAATGGTTATCTAGCAATGATCAACAACCAATTTGTCTGAATTTTGAAAATAACCATTGATCTTTTCAAAGATTGTACAATCCATGTGAGCAAAGCTGTTAGCGACTTACCCAGAAAGACTGTAAACATTTCTAAAAACGTGTTTTCACTCTATCATTATGGGGTAATGTGTGTAATAATATTTAATCAATTTTGAATTGAGGCTGTAACAACAAAATGTGGAATAAGTCAAGGGGAATGGATACTTTCTGAAGGCACTGTATATGTGACTCACCACTTGGATTCGGTCTAATGTAGCAAAATGTGAAATAGTGTTTTTTACATTGATAAAAGCAGAGCCACAGAGCTACAAAATGGTATATCATACACTGCATTTGAGGAACAATGTGAAAGTAATTGGGCTTTAAAGGTTGATCAACTTGTAAACTCACTTTTGAGAAAATCGCCTTTTAATGTTTTGGTATCCAGTGAAGAAGAGCTCTTTGTCTACACCCATTCAGCATTGTTCACAACCTTCTAAACTTTCTCCCCACCCATTTCATTTCGCTCGGAGCACACAGTTGACTGACGCTCTGGCTGACAATTTGTTTACCTCTGGATAGCATGAAAACCGCCTAACCAGCTCTGCTGGTAACAATTTCAGTACGCTTTTTTACAGACGTTTACTGACACTGGCCATATTCAACGGGTGTTGTATACACGTCGTGTAACGTTAATTAACGAGCCAGCCAGGTAACGTTAGCTAGTTAAACAAAAATGTAGCCTAGGAGCCAGGGAAAATGTTGGCCTTTTATAAACGCATTTCATGCAATTCTATGTCATTTTTACTGGAGCCTGGAGGCTACTTTGACAATGACAAACAGAATTTGAGAACAATAAAAACGTCATTGTCTTGAATCCATCAATAGCCTAGGTGTGTGGAGACACATATTGTATGCTACAATACGAGGAGGAAATTATAGCCCTAAAAATGCTTTACAGTTTCAATGACTCACCCATTGATGCGCAGCTCACTCGCTGGTGATGGCCCATGCGCTCGTGCCAAAAGAGAGTCTCTCTAAACAATATTTGAAAGTTGATCAAATATTTTGGTAGCCTACAGCACAGTCTTCTCTTTTCAGCAGGAGCCATTTGCTTTCCAACCTGTATTTTCCCTCGATTGTATTTGAAATAGGGCAGATCCTCACCAGACATCACTGGCAACAACGTTGCCTATGGGCACAAACCCACCGTTGCTGGACCAGACAGGACTGGCAAAAGGTGGTCTTCACTGACGAGTCGTGGTTTTGCCTCACCAGGGGCGATGGTAGGATTTGTGTTTATTGTCGAAGGAATGAGCATTACACCGAGGCCTGTACTCTGGAGCCGGATCGATTTGGAGGTGGAGGGTCCATCATGGTCTGAGGCGGTGTGTCACAGCATCATCAGAGTTAGCTTGTTGTCATTGCAGGCAATCTCAATGCTGTGCGTTACAGGGAAGACATCCTCCTCCCTCATGTGGTACCCTTCCTGTAGGCTCATCCTGACATGACCCTTTAGCATGACAATGCCACCAGCCATACTGCTCATTCTGTGCATGATTGCCTGCAAGACAGGAATGTCAGTGTTCTGCCATGGCCAGCGAAGACCCGGATCTCAATCCCATTGAGCACGTCTGGGACCTGTTGAATCTGAGGGTGAGGGCAACGGCCATTCCCCCCAGAAATGTCTGGGAACTCGCAGGTGCCTTGGTGGAGTGGGGTAATATCTCACAGCACTGACAAATCTGGTGCAGTCTATGAGGAAGTAGTATTTAATGCAGCTGGATACTGACTGTTACTTTTGACCCCCCCTTTTGTTCAGGGACACATTATTTCATTTCTGTTAGTCACATGTCTGTGGAACTTGTTAAGTTTCTCTCAGTTGTTGAATCTTATGTTCATACAAATATTTTTACATGTTAAAACCTGTTGCGACTCTAGGGGCAGTATTTTCATTTTTGAAAAAAAAACATTCCCGTTTTAAACGGGATATTTTGTCAGGACAAGATGCTAGAATATGCATATAATTGACAGCTTTGGGTAGAAAACACTCTCACGTTTCCAAAACTGTAAAGATATTGTCTGTGAGTAAAACAGAACTGATGTTGCAGGCGAAAGCCTGAGAAAAATCCAATCCTGAAGTGCCCCATATTTTGAAAGCGCTGTGTTCCAATGAGTCCCTATTGAGCTGTGAATGTGCTATCAACCAGCTTACGCTTTCTACGTATTCCCCAAGGTGTCTATAGCATTGTGACGTAGTTTTACGCATTTATGTTGAAGAATAGCCGTAGGCGGCTACATTGCGTAAGTGGTCACCTGATGGCTGCCAGGGTGACTCTCACGTAAAATACAGAGGTAGCCATTACTCCAATCGGTCCTACTGAAAAACTAATTGTCCCGACGGATATATTATCGAATAGATATTTAAAAAACACCTTGAGGATTGATTATAAACAACGTTTGCCATGTTTCTGTCGATATTATGGAGCTAATTTGGAATATTTTTCGCCATTTTCGTGACTGCAATTTCCGGGCGATTTCTCAGCCAAACGTGAAGAACAAACAGAGCTATTTCGCCTACAAACATAATATTTTGGGAAAAAAGGAACATTGACTAGCTAACTGGGAGTCTCGTGAGTGAAAACATCCGAAGTTCATCAAAGGTAAACGATTTAATTTGATTGCTTTTCTGATTTCCGTGACCAAGTTAGCTGCTAGCTGGACAAAATGCTATGCTAGGCTATCGATAAACTTACACAAATGCTTGTCTAACTTTGGCTTTAAAGCATATTTTGAAAATCTGAGATGACAAGGGTGATTAACAAAAGGCTAAGCTGTGTCTCAATATATTTCATTTGTGATTTTCATGAATAGGAATATTTTCTAGGGATATTTATGTCCGTTGCGTCATACTAATTAGTTTCAGGCGATGATTACGCTCCCGCATGCGGGATGGGGAGTCAGTAGAGGTTAAGTTTGCTGAAAATAAATGCAGTTGACAGTGAGAGGGTGTTTCTTTTTTTGCTGAGTTTAGGTGTGAAATATACTGTAGGTCCCCGAGTGAATAGGGTTGGGAACCCAAGGATTAGACCATTTGCTATTTTGTAAAAGATAACTCTTTCCATTCCATTGTCCAGGGAAGGAGGAGACAAAATGTTACATTTGAGTGGGACTCGAACAACATTTGAATCTCTTCACCAATTTTGCCTAGAAGGCCAATGCACCTTCCATTGCAGCACAGAGCCTTTCTGATAAGAAGCCAAATTGAGAATCTTACGTGTGCCGGACTAAGCCCGTCTCCGTCAAAGTAAGCTAGTTAACCAACAGTGAACAAAGTAGCAACACTGCCTAACATTAGGTTCTAACTAGAATAGCAAACAGCTCTGGGAAACAAATAATAACATCCTCTAGGGAGCCAGCTATTTAATGTTTGCTAGCTAGCTAACAGTACACTTTAGCTTAAGACATATAGCTAGCTAGCTAAACAATGAACCTAACTAGGTAAACAACGTTTAAGATCACACACACGTCATGTTAGCTAATGAGCCAGCCAGCTAACGTTAGCCAGTTAAACAATGAACAAAGTGGCAACAATGCCACAGTGTTGAGAGCTAACCAACCAGGTCCAAATTTAGCTAGCTAACATTAGACTAACTAGAAAAGCAAACGGCTCTGGGAAACAAATAATAACGTCAGATAGGGAGCCAGCCTGCTAATGTTAGCTAGCTAGCTAACAGTACACTTTAGCTTGAAATTAAACCACTTTGTCAAAATTTGAGATGTGCAATATATGAAAATGGAGCTACCTAACGCTAGACTATCAACATGCATCATGGACACATCTCCCTGTCAGAAAGGCTATCCTTAGTTTGAAGACATAATCCGGAGACAGGTGTTTTCTCCATCTCTTTAGCTATCATACTCTAATTCCACTGATTTCAAAACTTGATCCTCCAGAAAATGGAGAGCAACACTTATGCTGCTCCACTACACAATACGTTTATAATAAAGCTGTGTTCGACAGGTTTACCAACACAGACTGACGAGCTCAAATAGACAGACGCTTTCTTTATGGCAGACCAATCCAAACTCCTCTCTCGGCATGTCCAGCCCACATTATCTCAGCCAATCATGGCTAGTGGGAAGGTTGCTAACTTTTTCTGTGGCTTAACCAACAAGGCTCGTAATTTAACAACTTTATTCATATATACAGATGGCATACAAGTTTGTTATTAACGCACATGAAAGATCACATGTTCGATTAGGCATTTCTGCCAAAAAACGCATTTGATTAAAAAAAATTGTTTACATTCAAACTGCTCTCCTGTGAAGTGGTGACTTGCGACTTAGGCCTAGTTTCCTGAATCGGGTCACATATAATAGTATATACCTCAACGAGTACATTAAAAACGTTTATTTAACTAGGCAAGTCAGTTTAGAAGAAATCCTTGTATTCAATGACAGCCTACACCAGCCCGGACCAATTGTGCACCGCCCTATGGGACTCCCAATCACGACCGGTTGTGATACAGCCTGGATTCGAATCAGGGTGTCTGTAGTGACACCTCTAGCACTGAGATGCAGTGCCTTAGACCGCTGGGCCACTCAGACCAAAATTAGAATTTGATCTTGCGTTGGGTAGGTCTGCATTCTCTCCTGTTCATTCAACTCTTTAGTACAGGGGTGGATTTGGAATAGTGCATGTGCCAGGGGCGGATGATTGAGGGGGAGGGAGGGGGTGGACAGTTGCGAGGCGTACCGCTCCTTGTGATTATTGGCCCAGCAGTAATGATAGCATTTCCTGATGCAGAGTTTGATTCCGTCCTCTCTGAGACGTCCCGCTTCTTTCTACTACCACAGATCTGTGGAGACAAGACAGGGATATGTGTCTTTAATCCAAATATTTTTGCTTTGAGTTCAAATTACCAGCATGTTATTAAAGGTACCAAGTCATTGCTTTGTTTCTCATCTTGGTGTGAATGCCTTTTGGACTAATATTGCCAGAGGTCACCCTCAGAACCTCACCGGCATGAGCATGGGGCAGTCATCGGCTCGACACAGCTTGGTAACGCAGTGCAGGAAGACGGTAGACATTTTCTGGTTCTTGTGCTTGACAAAGCGAAACACTTCAAAGGCAAAACGGCCCATTTGACTCTTCCCATTCTCAAACACAGTTGTCTGTGGGTCTTTGTCACAGCTGGTTCAGAAACAAAGACAAAACAACAAAACAGATCGGAAAAATCACACTACCGCACTGTTCAAGGAAATTGCTTCAGAGTAACATGCATAAGAATTACCTAAAGAAGAGGTCATAGCGAAGTTCATCATTTGGATTCCCAGAGGCAGTGGTGTAACAGTAGTCCATCAGAACATTCCATCTATTTTAGCAGGGAGAAGGAAAAATATGGTAAATGGTAATTAAAATAGGAATGATTGCTCTAGGATCAAACAATCTGAAAGAGGGGTCTGGTCTTATCACCTCAGGACAAGGGCCTCCCTTTCTCCAGCAAGGTTAGCATTGAGTCACTTAGGATTAGGCTGCATCCCTTTCAGTCATGGCGTCTGTCCTACCATGTGTTATCGGCTGAGATAGTAGGTCAGTGACAGAGGGGCCCCAGCAAACAAGTCCCCATTGGCACGATATGGGCTAAAATATTGTCCCCATGTAGGCTATTAACATTTGGGCCAATGAGCCTTGGCTCATTGGCTTTACATTTGCCACCAAGGCATTTGCCCAGTGTTTCCCAGTGTGGGCAGCCCATATGTAAAGGCAGCCCTCACTTTGCCTGAAATAAGGCCATATTTCCCTAGCAACATGCCCACATTGGCACAATGGCCCGTGTTGGGCTGGGGTGGGCTTGTTGTGGTCTGGCCCATGTTAGGCTGTTGTGGAATAGCCCATGCCAACCTTATCCACCGAATACCCACATGGGGCCAATGGGGAGATGTTTGTGGGGCGTTTCTTAATTGACACAGTAGTGACACAGTTAATAGCATTATGGGCCACTCCTCTTGCATATCCCTTTGATTTTTGTTTTAGTTCAACACTCTATTTGGTCAAGAAAATATAAAAATGTAATGAGCCTGTATAATTATTTTATGGTCCTCTGTATCTCAGTTGGTGGGCCTGCACCACGAGGGGGCTAAAGATTCAAACTTTAGCCCCCTCAGTTTTAGTTTTATGTTCCTATTTAAAAATAGCTAAGAAGTTTAAAATGATTGAGTGACAGGTTGGCTCCCCCAAAAAATCTGTATCTCCAGAGCACTGTGTCAGCATTATGGACAGGGTGCTCTGCGGTGTGTGTAGGCAGCCTAGTTTCATAGACTAGACATAGTAAACGTAGTGAATGTAAATCCGGGACACTTAAATTTGTATGATATGTTACGTTTGGTATCGTTACATAAAGCAGAAGGTTACATAAAGGTGCAATATGCAGAAATCCCACCGCCATTTCCTGATTGCTAAAATGGAATAGTTTGACCAATTTCAGTTTGACAAAAAAAACAGTAATTCTGTAGAGAATCATTGTACCATCTAAACTGCTGTGAAATACATTTTCCATAACCAAAAATATTGTATTTTCAAAACAAAACTTAATGGGAAGCATAGAAGAGTGCACATAGAACAGATCTATTACTTCTTAGACTTGCTTTCAATGAGAATGATGGATCTCTAACGGAACATATATATGAATTTGGTCGGATCGCCCAAAAAGTTACATTTTGTAAGTTTTGCAAATTCATAACATATTGTACTTTTACCAAATTCGCAACATATACAAAAATGGATGGACATTCTAAAATAATACATACCATACAAAACGTAACATATCATACTAAATGCAGTGTCTCGGATTTATGTACAGAATAATACAAAATGCTGAGACCAGATTTCAAAAGCTTCATGTTTATTGTTGTATAGTGTGATTATTAGCGGAATTCAATATCATTTCAATGCAAGAACCCCCCCAAAATGTAGCCCCCTCAGTGAATTAAAACTGCCCCTTAGTCACTTTATCCTGATGCCAGGTCTGTCAGTTGGTTGAGCATGGCGGTTGCAGCAGGGGTGCTATAGAAAGCCACTGGGCGGTTAGGTATGACTCCTTTGAGTTTCCGTAAAAAAATATTGCATGCTACAATACAAGGAGGAAATTCTAGCCCTAAAAATGCTTTCCAGTTTCAATGGCTCACCCAATGATGCGCAGCTCAGTCTCTGGTGATGGCATCGCCGATGCGCTCGTGCCAAAAGAGAGTCTCTCTAAACAATATTTGAAAGTTGATCAAATATTTTGGTAGCCTACAGCATAGTCTTCTCTTTTCCCATTTGCTTTCCAACCTGTATTTTCCCTCGATTGTATTTGAAATATTGTGAAAGGCCTGTTTTGTCTGCATGCTGTTTTTTCACTGCCAGATTTACTGCACATTCCTGACTGTAGACTAGTCCATGTTATTAGGCTACAATCCACAGCTATTGATCCACTGTCGCTAAATTATAGGCCTTCTCATTGTGTAATAGGCTATTCTGAATTATAATTAATTTCTGAACAGACAGCAGTAATTCTATAACTTTTGTAAATGTATTTCAATTGATCAGGGGAGCTGCAGTTCATTCAGAACCCTTCATGTGTCTATGATTCTATAAGGAAATAAATTATGTGGTGCAACGCTTGAGAGATCCAGGCTCATGTCTATCAGAGTAGAGAGAGAGAGAACAATATCATAGAAAGTTAAGTTAGAAAGCATAAACCCGGGTCTACCCAAATCAACTCTTAGAATGTTAGGCCCAGGCTGAAATTCTATTTTTTAACAGTACGCTGTTTTGTGGGGGCAGGATAATTAAATAACAGACAACTCGAATGAACTTCGATCGCCTTTATTAGAATTCTTTCATTTAAAATAATTTCTTATGCCAGGAGAGGTACAGGATCCGGCCAAATAGGTTCCGGAACAAAACAGTCCAAAATGGAGTGGTGCCGGATCCTGTTCCAGCAGGATCCAGCTCAAATTAAACTCTATGGGACGGTTGAGCTAACTAGGCTAATGTGATTAGCATAAGGTTGTAAGTAACAAAAAAAATCCCAGCACATAGACCTATCTGATATGGGCAGAAAGCTTAAATTCTGGTTTATCTAACTGCACTGTCCAATTTACAGTAGCTATTACAGTGAAATAATACCTTGCTATTGTTTGAGGAGAGTGCACAATTATGAACTTGAAAATGTATTAATAAACAAATTAGGCACATTTGGGCAGTCTTGATACAACATTTTGAACAGACATGCAATGGCTCATTGGATCAGTCTAAAACATTGCATACACAGCTGCCATCTAGTGGTCAAAATCTAAATTGAGCCTGGGCTAGAATAATTAACTCAGCAAAAAAAGAAACATCCCTTTGTCAGGACCATGTCTTTCAAAGATCATTTGTAAAAATCCATATAACTTCACAGATCTTCAGTGTAAAGGGTTTAAACACTGTTTCCCATGCTTGTTGAATGAGCCATAAACAATTAATGAACATGCACCTGTGGAACGGTCATTAAGACACTAACAGCTTACAGATAGTTGACAATTAAGGTCACAGTTATGAAAACTTAGGACACTAAAGAGGCCTTTCTACTGACTGAAAAACACCAAAATAATTATGCCCAGGGTCCCTGCTCATCTGCGTGAACGTGCCTTAGGCATGCTGCAAGGAGGCATGAGGACTGCAGATGTGGCCAGGGCAATAAATTGCAAAGTCCGTACTGTGAGACACCTAAGACAGCGCTACAGGGAGACAGGACGGACAGCTGATCGTCCTCACAGTGGCAGACCACTTGTAACACCGGCACAGGATCGGTACATCCGAACATCACACCTGTGGGACAGGTACAGGATGGCAACAACAACTACCTGAGTTTCACCAGGAACGCACAATCCCTCCATCAGTGCTCAGACTGTCCGCAATAGGCTGAGAGAGGCTGGAATGAGGGCTTGTAGGCCTGTTGTAAGGCAGGTCCTCACCAGACATCACTGGCAACAACGTCGCCTATGGGCACAAACCCACCGTCGCTGGACCAGACAGGACTGGCAAAAAGTGCTCTTCACTGATGCGTCGCGGTTTTGTTTCTGAAGGGGTGATGGTCGGATTTGCTTTTATCGTCGAAGGAATGAGCATTACACCGCGGCCTGTACTCTGGAGCCGGATCAATTTGAAGGTGGAGGGTCAGTCATGGTCTGGGGCGGTGTGTCACAGCATCATCGGACTGAGCTTGTTGTTTTTTGCGTTACAGGGAAGACATCCTCCTCCGTCATGTGGTACCCTTCCTGCAGGCTAATCCTGACATGACTCTTCAGCATTTTATTTATTTATTTCTTTTACCTTTATTTAACCAGGTAGGCAAGTTGAGAACAAATTCTCATTTACAATTGCGACCTGGCCAAGATAAAGCAAAGCATGACAATGCCACCAGCCATACGGCTCATTCTTTGCATGATTTCCTGCAAGACAGGAATGGCAGTGTTCTGAAATGGCCAGCGAAGAGCCCGGATCACAATCCCATTGAGCACGCCTGGGACCTGTTGGACCAGAGGGTGAGGGCTAGGACCATTCCCCCCAGAAATGTCCGGGAACATGCAGGTGCCTTGGTGGAAGAGTGGGGCAACATCTCACAGCAAGAACTGGCACATCTGGTGCAGTCCATGAGGAGGAGATACACTGCAGTACTTAATGCAGCTGGTGGCCATACCAGATACTGACTGTTACATTTGATTTTGAACCCCCCTTTGTTCAGGGACACATTCAATTTCTGTTAGTCACATGTCTGTGGAACTTGTTCAGTTTATGGTCTCAGTTGTTGAATCTTGTTATGTTCATACAAATATTTACAAATGTTAAGTTAGGGTTAGAAAATAAACAGTTGACAGTGAGGACATTTACATTATGGCCTTTATCTTGCATTTCAAAAATTATGGTACAAAAAAAAATATTTTACCAGATCTGTGTTATACAGTGGGGCAAAAAAGTATTTAGTCAGCCACCAATTGTGCAAGTTCTCCCACTTAAAAAGATGAGAGAGGCCTGTAATGTTCATCATAGGTACACTTCAACTATGACAGAAAAATGAGAGAAAAAAATTCCAGAAAATCACATTGTAGGATTTTCAATGAATTTATTTGCAAATTATGGTGGAAAATAAGTATTTGGTCAATAACAAAAGTTTATCTCAATACTTTGTTATATGTACCTATGATGAAAATTACAGGCCTCTCTCATCTTTTTAAGTGGGAGAACTTGCACAATTGGTGGCTGACTAAATACTTTTTTGCCCCAGTGTATATAATGTGTTATATTCTCCTACAGAAATTTCACATTTCCACAAACTTCAAAGTGTTCCCTTTAAGAATAAGGATAAGATGCGCCTGAGAAGAAGGCTGACATTTTACGTGTTCCTATCCAATTGTGTTTTTTTGTTCATTTCCTTGCGTTGTTTGTAACTTACTTTGTACATAATGTTGCTGCTACCGTCTCTAATGTCGGAAAATTTCTGGACATCAGAACTGCGATTACTCACCATGGAGGCATGGCTGAATGACGACATTATCAACATACAGCTGGCTGGTTATACACTGTATCGGCAGGATAGAACAGCGGCGTCTGATAAGATGAGGGGCGGCGGACTTTGTTTTTTTGTAAACAACAGCTGGTGCAAGATATCTAAGGAAGTCTCGAGGTTTTGCTTGCCTGAAGTAGAGTATCTCATGATAAGCTGTAGACCACACAATCTACCTAGAGAGTGCTCATCTGTATTTTTTGTAGCTGCCTACATACCACCACAGACTGAGGCTGGCACTAAGACCGCACTAAATGAGCTGCATTCCACCATAAGCAAACAGGAAAATGGTCACCCAGAGGCAGCTCTCCTAGTGGCCGGGGACTTTAATGCAGGAAATCGGTTTTACCAAATTTCTATCAACATTTAAATGTGCAACCAGAGGAGGAAAAAAAATGCAGAAATAAAACTCTGCTCCACCTTTACTCCACACACAGAGATGCATACAAAGCTCTCCCTCGCCCTCCATTTGGTAAATCTGACCTTAATTCTATCCTCCTGATTCCTGCTTACAAGCAAAAATTTAAGCAGGAAGTACCAGTGACTCGATCAATAAAAAAGTCAGATGAAGCAGATGCTAAGCTACAGGACTGTTATGCTAGCACAGACTGGAATATGTTCCTGGATTCCTCCGATGGCATTGAGGAGTATACCAAAACAGTTATTGGCTTCATCAATAAGTGCATCGATGACGTCAACCCCATAGTGACCACACGTACATACCCCAACCAGAAGCCATGGATTACAAGCAACAGCCACACTGAGCTAAAGGTTAGAGCTGCCGCTTTCAAGGAGCTGGACTCGGAAGCTTATAAGAAATCCCGCTATGCCTTCTGACGAACAATCAAACAGGCAAAGCATCAATACAGGACTAAGATCGAATCGTACTCCACCACCTCTGGCGCTTGTCGGATGTGCCAGAACTTGCACAGCTGAGAGCTGCCCAGTGACAAACCTACCAGGTGAGCTAAACTACTTCTATGCTCTCTTCGAGGCAAAAACACTGAAACATGCATGAGATCACCAGCTGTTCCGGACGTCTGTGTGGTCATGCTGTCCGCAGCCTATGTGAGAAAGACCTTTAAACAGGACAACATTCACAAGGCAGCAGGGCCAGAAGGATTACCAGGACGTGTACTGCGAGCATGCACTGACCAACTGGCAAATGTCTTCACTGACATTTTCAACCTGTCAAACTGAGTCTGTAATATCAACATGTTTCAAGCAGACCACCATAGTCCCTGCGCCCAATAACACTAAAGGTAACCTCCCTAAATGACTACCGACCCGTAGCACTCACATCTGCAGCCATGAAGTGCTTTGAAAGGCTGGTCATGGCTCACAACACCATTATCCCAGAAACCCTAGACCCACTCCAATTTGCATACCCCCCTAACAGTTCCACAGATGATGCAATCTCTATTGCACTCCACACTGCCCTTTCCCACCTGGACAAAATGAACACCTATGTGAGAATGCTATTCATTGACTACAGCTCAGTCTTCAACACCATAGTGCCCTCAAAGCTCATCACGAAGCTAAGGATCCAGAACCTAAACACCTCCCTCTGCAACTGGATCCTGGACTTCCTGATGGGATGCCCCCCAGGTGGTAAGGGTAGGTAACAACATCTGCCATGCTGATCCTCACCACAGGGGCCCCTCAGGGGTGCGTGCTCAGTCCCCTCCTTTTCACTCATGACTGCATGGCTAGGCACGACTCCAACACCATCATTAATTTTGCAGATGACAACAGTGGTAGGCTTGATCACCGACAACGGCGAGACAGCCTATAGGGAGGTGGTCAGAGACCTGGCCGCGTGGTGCCAGGACAACAATCTCTCCCTCAACATGATCAGACAATGGAGATGATTGTGGACTACCAGAAAAAGAGGCCCGAGCACGCCCCCATTCTCATCGACGGGGCTGTAGTGGAGCAGATTGAGAGCTTCAAGTTCCTTGGTATCCACATCACCAACAAACTATCATGGTCCATGCACACTAAGACAGTTGTGAAGAGGGCACAACAAAACCTAATTTTCATCAGGAGACAGAAAAGATTTAGCATGGGTTACTGCTGCTCTTTAATTAGTTGTTACTTTTTTCTTATTCATATTTTTTCCCTGCATTGCTGGTTAGGGGCTTGTAGTAAGCATTTCACTATAAGGTCTACTACACCTGTTGTATTCGGCGCATGTGACTAATAACATTTGATTTGATTTCAAATGGCATCAAGACTATGCATGTCCTTGATTCAGGTAGTTAGATTTTTTAAGCACAGGCCATATCACAACATGTTGCAGAACTCATGAGCAGCATGGTTTTCCATGTTTCAAGCAGGCCTATAGGCCTATTTATTTGGCAAACAGCTGTGCATGGCTGCATCTCACTGTAGTAGGCTGAAGGCTGTGTTTTGGTTATTTGGATCTCAATTTGCCTTTTGTTAAGTTAACTAGCCTCAATATACTGTAGATTGTGTCATGCATTTGATTTATTTTACCCTTTTTTTTATCAGTTAAGTTTACTGAGTACACATCATTTACAGCAACCTGGGGAATAGTTACAGGGGAGAGGGGGGATGAATGATCCAATTGAAAGCTGGGGAAGATTAGGTGGCCATGATGGTGTCATGACGTTGGCCTGTGGGTAAGATTTATGACCTCCCATAAATACCTTTCTCCCTTTCCTCTTTTGATTCTACTGAAGGACTCTTGAAAAGCCTTTGTTAAACATAGAGAGTTGGGGAACATCAAAAGGTGGGGGGAAAGGAACCATATTTCGGTAATCCAACCAGTTGAAAATATGCGTTGGTACTTAATTTAATGAATATGATGTCAGTTCGGTTGCCATTTGAGACATTCTTATTAATGATAGGATGACAAACGGTGTCCTGGAAAGTCTACACATTATAGTTATCAGATTCACATGGAATTGTTGTGCAATTTAATGTTTAAATATGAAACTATTTGTGAAAACATTAAATTGAATTTTAGCTTCCAAATGAGAGAATTGGGTTTTCAAAAGGGTAAAGCTCTGCTCACTCAGTGGCCCGCCCATGTGAAAAGACATTAGTTGTACACTATGAAACATGCCCTTTCTCCTACCACTATATAAAGCCCTTGACGAAAATGTAACCTCCTGTTCCGAGGACGTGAGGACGACTGTCCCACGTTAAAATAACTAACATGTCAACTACAGAACTAAGCCGAACCTCAGCATGAGCTTTGGTTGCGAATGGTATGAACTTTGAACTCTTATTCACTACAGAAGTGATACCTCCTAGCCGTTGAGTTAGCAGCGGCCGGTGTAAACGTGGGCTAGGAAAGGATGGACGACGGATCCAGTCTAACACTCAATGACGATACTACAACGTATCCAGTTTACCACCAGAGACATTCTTCCGAGGACAGGAAGATCTCTGTTGGGCAACACGGCCTTCCATCTACAACCCACTTATTGAGGCGCAACTCAGAGTAAATATTTATTGCATTTTCCTTTTCCAAATGGGCGGTAATTTAGAATGCACAAGATACTGTATTTACGATAGCATAGCTTCTCCCTTTGTTCCTCACTCTTCCCGCTCTTTCACTCAAACCCAACCCCCTTTCCTTTGTGTAACCAGTCGTCATGTCGGCTCCGTCCACCAGAGACGTTTTCTGTTTGACTTAATTTGCATTCTGTGTATATGTAATTCTGTGTGATTAGTTCGGTATTTAGTAAATAAATAATTGTTTTGCTGATTCAACTTGTTAGCCAGGGTTCGTGTAGATATCCAAGAATTTACAACTTTCAGATGAGACTGAAATAAGGTGACGATTAATATAAAATATTGCTAGGTCTTTAAGAGTTTATTCGGAAGATAACAGCTCTATAAACATTATTTTGTGGTGCCCCGACTTTATAGTCAATTATCTACCTGATTAGCTTAATCAGGTAATATTAATTACAGAGAAATGATTTTTATAGAATAGCATATCATATCACTTAATCCGGCATAGCCATTGACACGACAATGGTATGAGGGCCAGATTGGGAATTTAGCCAGGACACCATGTTTAACACCTCTACTCTTATGATAAGTGCCATGGGATCTTTAGTGACCACAGAGAGTCAGGACACCCATTTGACGTCCCGTCCGAAAGACAGCTCTCAGAGAGCAATGTCCCCAGTCACTGCCCTGGGGCATTATGATATTTTTTTCTAGACCAGCGGAAAGAGTTCCTCCTACTGGCCCTACAAAACCATTTCCAGCAGCATCTGGTCTCCCATCCAGGGACTGACCAGGACCAAGCCTCCGATAGGCTACGGTACAGGCAGGGAATAGGCACCGTTAGTGAGGCAGGCAAAAACTACCATACACGGGATGATTAATTAAATTACAGGAAAACACAGCACTCCGACTAGAAGTGTGTCACAAAACAAACAATACCTCACAATGATGGGGTGCAAAGAACTGAACTAAATAGTGTGTGATAATGACATAGAGGTGTGTGAACCGGTGATTAGAATTCAGGTGATTGGGATCTGGAGAGTGAGCTGCGTTCAGGGGATCTACGTGTTTGAGAGTGTGAGTTGGAAGCAGATGTTACAAGGGGTAAGCTTGCTTTTTTCATTGTGGACAAACTCTTAATAGATGGACAGTTCTTCCGAGACAGCTCCATAACACCATGGCTGTACTAAATTCTACAGGGACGTCAGGTTAGGTAGAAAAAAGTATGGGAACTGTAAAAATATCTGAACACTATGAAGTTGATATGAACACACGCACTCGCTTAAACATACTGTACGTACTTATAAATACACACACTTGATCTTTCTTTTCTCTCGCTCTCTCTTTCTCTCTCCATTGTCAAGAACTTTCTATATGAATATGTGTTTGTTTGTCTATCTTTTCTATGTCTTTGTCTACATGTTTATCTATGTTTACAACAAGCAAGGGGAAGAAATCAGGTCAGGGACATTGGGAAATGATAACATATTGTACGGGATACATTTGTACTGTAGTGAAGCTGTCTATAGTAGAGGTCGACCGATTATGATTTTTCAATGCCAATACCGATTATTGGAGGACCCCAAAAAAAAGCTGATACCGATTAATTGGCCGATTTTAATATTTATATATATATTTGTAATAATGACAATTATAACAATACTGAATGAACACTTATTTTAACTTAATATAATACATCAATAAAATCTATTTAGTCTCAAATAAATAATGTTTAAGTTCCTCAGAACATATGAAAGCTGGTGGTTCCTTTTAACATTAGTCTTCAATATTCTGAGGTAAGATGTTTTCGGTTGTAGGACCATTTCTCTCTATTTCTCTCTATATTTCATATACCTTTGACTATTGGATGTTCTAATAGGTACTTTAGTATTGCCAGCCTAATCTCAGGAGTTGATAGGCTTGAAGTCATAAACAGTGCAATGCTTGAAGCACAGCGAAGAGCTGCTGGCAAATGCAGGAAAGGGCTGTTTGAATGAATGCTTACGAGCCTGCTGCTGCCTACCACCGCTCAGTCAGACTGCTCTATCAAATCATAGACTTAATTAGAATTAAATAACACAACACACAGAAATATGAGCCTTAGGTCATTAATATGGTAAAATCCGGAAACTATCATTTCGAAAACAAAACGTTTATTCTTTCAGTGAAATATGGAACTGTTCCGTATTTTATCAAACGGGTGGAATCCATAAGTGTAAGCATTGCTGTTACTTTGCACAACTTTCAATGTTGTGTCATAATTATGTACAATTATGGCAAATTAATTACGGCCTTTGTTAGGAAGAAGTGGTCTTCACACAGTTCGCAACGAGCCAGGCGGCCCAAACTGCTGCATATACCATGACTCTGCTTGCACAGAACGCAGGAGAAGTGACACAATTTCCCTAGTTAAAAGAAATTCATGTTTGCAGGCAATATTAACTAAATATGCAGTTTTAAAAATATATACTTGTGTATTGATTTTAAGCAAGGCATTGATGTTTATGGTTAGGTACACATTGGTGCAAAGACAGTGCTTATTTCATGAATGCGCTTGTTATATCACCCATTTGGGTAGGCTGTGATGCAATGATAAATTAACAGGCACTGCATCGATTATATGCAACGCAGGACAAGCTAGATAAACTAGTAATATCATCAACCATGTATAGTTAACTAGTGATTATGTTCAGACTGATTGATTGTTTTTTATAAGAGAAGTTTAATGCTAGCTAGCACCTTACCTTGGCTCCTTGCTGCACTCGCATAACAGGTAATCAGCCTGCCACGCAGTCTCTTCGTGGAGTGCAATGCAATCGGCCATATTTGGTGTCCAAAAATGCAGATTACCGACTGTTATGAAAATTTGAAATCGGCCCTAATTAATCGCCCATTCCGATTCATCGGCCGACCTCTAGTCTATAGTAATGCAAGGTCTCTTTCATGATCATGTGAAACGTTAATTGCTATGGAAATGCTGGGATTTGATTTTCTATGAAAATTATATTTAAAGGTTATGATGCAACTATGATGGTGATACGATATGGATGACATTTATCATCCTGAATATTAAGGCTATACTCACTTCCTGTTACACACATAGACACTCAACCAAGCATATTGGCTGGGTTATTATTTATTTGGACATCACACATTATAGTCTTACTCTTATACAGACATCGTCCACACTCACTATATCACATCCAATATCATACACATCAACCTACTCAGATTTACTACACACATAATAGCTTGACTACATTTTCTAACATCTGTGGCATTGGCTCACAGGCAAACAGGCAAGGGAATAAAACAAATATTGCTAGAACCTGTTTATTGAATTCAAAATGTCAGACATTTGAACTCTCTAATTTTGACCGTCATAATACCTCTTATGGCAGTAACTTTACAAGCATTAATTATGGTGTGGAACGCTCTTAGAGACTTCCCAGAAAGATCACAGCTATAATCGCTGCCAAAGGTGCTTCGACAAAGTATTGACCCAGGGGTGTGAATACTTATGTAAATGATAGATTTCTGTATTGTTTTCACTTTGTCATTATGGGGTATTGTGTGTAGATGGGTGAGAAAAAATATATTTAATACATTTTAAATTCTGGCTGTAACACAACAAAATGTGGCATAATTCAATGGATACTTTCTGAAGGCACTTCATGTGTCCACATTTGAAGTTGACAAAATGCTGGGCTGATAACTTGGGATGACATTTGGAGACCCAAGTTATAGGCATCAGTAGCCATAACAGTATACTGATAAACCTACAGAGTTGATTTATGGAATATATTAATTATACTCGTCAAAAATATGAACGTAACATGCAGTTATTATTATTTTTTTACTGAGTTACAGTTCATAAGGAATTCAGTCAAATTAAATAAATAAATTAGGCCAAAATCTATGGATTTCATATGACTGGGGAAGGGTGTAGCCATAGTTTGGCCTTGGAGGGCGAAGGCCCACCCACTGGGGAGCCAGGCTCGGCCAATCAGAATTTGTTTTTCCCCACCAAAGGTCTTTAATACAGACAGAAATACGCCTCAGCACCCAACCCCATGATCCCTCAGGTGAAGAAGCCGGATGTGGAAGTCCTGTGGGTGTGAGGCCGGTTGGATGTACTGCCAAATTCTTTAAAACGACGTTGGAGGCAGCTTATGGTAGTGGAATGAACATTAAATTCTCTGACAACAGCTCTGGTGGACATTCCTGCAGTCAGCATGCCAATTGCATGCTCCCTCAAAACTTGACACATCTGTGGCATTGTGTTGTGTGACAAAACTGAACATTTTACAGTGGCCTTTTATTGTCCCGAGCACAAGATGCACCTGTGTAATGATCATGCTGTTTAATCAGCTTCTTGATATGCCACACCTGTCAGGTGGATGGATTATCTTGGCAAAGGAGAAATTCTCAAACAGGGATGTAAACACATTTGTGCACAAAATCTGAGAGAAATAAGATTTTTGTGCGGATGAACCATTTCTGGAAAAAAAAAATCTGCCTATGAAACATGGGACCAACACTTTAGATGTTGCGTTTATATTTTTGTTCAGTGTGTTTGCCCAGCTTTTGCACTATATTTTTAAAAATGTGTAATGTGTTACATTTTAGCCACTATCGGTAGCCACAGTCAGATATACCCACATATATTTATAACTGTCACTGACTTCAGTGTGTTTCCTTACATTTTGCATCATTTCAATACATCGTTAATTTACGCTTCTTTCCTCTGTCATGTTCGTATGGTTGTTTCTGAGGATCTCAATAGTGGATCATAGATTGTGCAATCATTTGGGACATGTCCATTTGAATCATTATGGACCATACCTATCAGTTTAAACCTAGAGCCTGGCGCACGGTTCACAGCGACTGGACTGTTGTCATCACAGTTCCATGATTAGTGAGGATTATTAGGGCAGATTAATAGGACTATTGTTCAACCCCTATTATACACTTTTCTCACCTTCCAATATTTAATGGATTTCAATAATTGAATATAGCAACTTTCAAGATGAATCAAACCACTGTATTTTTGATTCATCAATATACACTACATGACCAAAAGAATGTGGACACCTGCTCGTCGAACATCTCATTCCAATATCATGGGCATTAATATGGAGTCGGTCCCCCCTTTGCTGCTATAACAGCCTCCTTCTCTTCTGGGAAGGCTTTCCACTAGATGTTGGAACATTGTTGCACGGACTTCCTTCCATTCAGCCACGAGCATTAGTGAGGTCGGACACTGATGTTGGGCAATTAGGCCTGGCTTGCAGTCAGCGTTCCAGGTCATCTTAAAGGTTTTCGATGAGCTTGAGGTCAGGGCTCTGTGCAGGCCAGTCAAGTTCTTCCACACCGATCTTGACAAACCATTTCTGTATGGACCTCGCTTTGTGCACAGATGCATTATGCTGAAACAGGAAAGGGCATTCTCCAAACTGTTTCCACATATTTGGAAGTACAGAATCGTTTAGAATGTCATTGTATACTGTAGCGTTAAGATTTCCCTTCACTGGAACTAAGGAGCCTAGTCTGACCCATGAAAAACAGCCCCAGACCATTACAATTGGCACTATGCATCGGGGGAGGGAGCGTTCTCCTGGCGTCCGCCAAACCCAGATTTGTCCCTCAGACGGTGAAGCGTGATTCATCATTCCAGAGAACACATTTCCACTGCGCCAGAGTCAGCAAGCTTTACCCCACTCCATCCGACACTTGGCATTGTGCATGGTGATCTTAGGGTTGTGTACGGCTGCTCTGCCATTTTTTTTATACTACCTTTATTTAACTAGGCAAGTCAGTTAACAATAAGTTCTTATTTTTGGGCTAACTGCCTTGTTCAGGGGCAGAACAACAGATTTGTACCTTGTCAGCTCAGGGATTTGATCTTGCAACTTTTCAGTTACTAGTCCAACACTCTAACCACTAGGCTACGATGCCAGTCATGGATACCCGTTTCATGAAGCTCCCGATGAAGCTCTTGTGCTGACGTTGCTTCCAGAAGCAGTCTGGAATTTGGTAGTGAGTGTTGCTGCCGAGGACAGACGATTTTTACATGCTACGAGCTTCAGCACTCGGCAGTCCCGTTCTGTGAGCTTGTGGCCTACCACTTCGCGGATGAACCGTTGTTGCTCCAAGACGTTTACACTTCACAATAACAGCTCTTACAGTTGACCGGGGCAGCTCTAGCAGGACAGAAAATTGACAAACTGAATTTTTGAAAGGTGGCATCCTATGATGGTATCACGTTGAAAGTCACTGAGCTTTTCAGTAAGGCCATTCTACTGCCAATGTTTGTCTATGGAGATTACATGGCTGTGTGCTCGAAAGTATACACCTGTCAGCAACTGGTGTTGCTGAAATAGACAAATCCACTCATTTGAAGGGCTGTCCACATACTTTTGTGTGTATATAAGTATATATACATATATAGTATTTAGTGTGTAAAAGCTCTCAAGCTTTATATAATTTTTAAATAAATGCTTCCCTAACTCTAAATAATATATAAGTATTTAAAAAATCTTCCAATTGGTACTGAACAGAAGACAAATATTTGTCTATTGACATGGCTTTCTTTTATTGATCTCTAATATTCGGATTGTTGTTTTTGATTAAATGTAGCCAATGTGAGTTAGATTATAAATACTTCACTTGTTTTTGCACAGATTCCACTACAGACTGCTATTTCTTGTCCCAAAATTGAGCTTAACAGAACAGCTAACATTAGCTAGCTCTACGAAGCTGCTAGCTCAGCTGCTAGCTTCTTTTGGATCATTGTCCCTTCCATGGGACAGTTGAGCTAACGTATGGCTAATGCGATTAGCATGAGGTTGTAAGTAACAAGAACATTTCCCAGGACATAGACGTATCTGATATTGGTAGAAAGATTAAATTCCTGTTAATCTAACTGCACTGTCCAATTTACAGTAGCTCTTACAGTGAAATAATACCATGCTATTGTTTATGTGCACAATTTTGAACATGAAAAGTTATTAATAAACAAATTAGGCACATTTGGGCAGTCTTCATACACAATTTTTAACAGAAATGTAATGGTTCATTTGATCAGTCTTGCACATACACTTCTGCCATCTAGTGGACAAAATATAAGTTGCACCTGAGCTGGAATAATACATTATGGCCTTTCTCTTGCATTTCAAAGATGATGGTACAAAAAAATAGAAAAGAACGGTTGTTTTTTCTTTGTATAACCTTTTACCAGATCTATTGTGTTATATTCTCCTATATTCCTTTCGCATTTCCATAAACTTCAAAGTGTTTCCTTTCAAATGGTACCAAGAATATGCGTATCCTTGCTTCAGGGCCTGAACTACAGGCAATTAGATGTAATTTTAGGTGAAATTGAAAAAAAGGGGCAGATCCTTAAGAGACAAGACATCAAGCTAACAAAAATAGCTGCTTGGATTTTCCCAATTTGGAACTGCCTCTTCTCATGGAGGCCTCCCCATTCAGAGGAAGAGATGAGCGCTTCTTGTGTTACAGGACTTTACTAAGCTCTTTTCCGGGACACTGTGAACGACCGGATTTTCAAAGCAACAACTGCTTACTTGCGGAGGACCGAGCTCTCTACCTTCAGCAAGCAAATCTCGCTGTTGCACAATTTTCTGGTTAGACCACGGCCACCTACCTTCTTCTCTACACCTCAGGGTGGATGTAGTTCTGACATGGTGAGAGTATAAATGCCCTGTCACCACTAAATGGGACCTCTGGGACCTCTCACCGGGGAAGTCACCTCCGCCTGTGGAAAATGTAACAGGACTGATGCTTCCAGAGGATCAATAAGGTTTAAGTGCCTTGCTCAAGGGCACATTGGCATATTTTTCAACAAGTCAGCTTAGGGATTTGAACCAGCAACTTTTCAATTACTGGGCCAACGCTCTTAACTGCTAGGCTACCTGCTGCCCCTAATGGAAGGCAGCGGTCAATGGTGAACGTGACTTCTTTGACTTTGGAAAGCCCAATCTAGACATTAAACAGCTTCACCACCCTGGCCTTGAAGGTTTCCGAGCCATCGTCCTCTACCCTGTTTCCCAGGGGGATCCTACCTCGGGTTCAGATCTTCCAAGCTTTCCCCCCTTATCTGGCCGTGAGGGTGTCAGACTCCGGCCTCTTTGTCAGCCACGATGGATTCTACGGCTGGCTCAGGTCTATTATCCCCACCTCCCATCGGTCCTCGAGGGGTCATAAAGACATCCTCCATTCCTGTCATTATTGAAAGAGATTGTGATCTCACATCTCAAAATAGGGCTACTTAATGTTAGATCTCTCACTTCGAAGGCAGTTATAGTCAATGAACAAATCACTTATCATAATCTTGATGTGATTGGCCAGACTGAAACATGGCTCAATCCTGATAAATGGAGGCCTCTTTTCCTGGTTACACTAGTGACCATATTATCCATGCATCCCGCAAAGATGGAGGTGTTGCTAATATTTCCGATAGCAAATTTCAATTTATAAAAAAAAGACGGTTTTCATCTTTTGAGCTTCTTGTCATGAAATCTATGCAGCCTATTCAATCACTTGTTATAGCTACTGTTTACAGGCATCCTGGGCCGTGTACAGCGTTCCTCAATGAGTTCCCTGAATTCCTATTTGACCTTGTAGTCATGGCAGATAATATTACATTTTTTGGTGACTTTAATATTCACATGGAAAAGTCCACAGACCCACTCCAAAAGGCTTTTGGAGCCATCATTGACTCAGTGGGTTTTGGCCAACATGCCACAGTCATACCCTGGACCTAGTTTTGTCCAGTGGAATAAGTATTGTGGATCTTAACATTTTTCCCTTTAATCCTGGACTATAGGACCACCATCTTATTATGTTTGCAATCACAACAAATAATCTGCTTAGACCCCAACCAAGGATCATCAAAAGCCGTGTTATAAATTCTCGGACAACCCAAAGATTCCTAGATGCCCTTCCAGAGTCCCTCCGCCTACCCAAGGACGTCAGAGTACAAAAATAATTTAACCACCTAACTGAGGAACTAAGTTCCTAATACCCTAGATGCAGTCGCACCCTAAAAACAATACCAAAAAAAACCCAAGAAACTAGCTCCCTGGTATACAGAAAATACCAAAGCCCTGAAGCAAGCTTCCAGAAAATTGGAACGGAAATGGCGCTCCACCAAACTGGAAGTCTTGCTTGGAAAAGCAGTACCATGCAGTATCGAAGAGCCCTCACTGCTGCTTTATCATCCTATTTTTCAAAATGTATTTTTGTCGCAAAGCTAACTAAATTGCAGCATTCCCCAAGAGAGAATGGCTTTCACTTCAGCAGTGATGAATTCATTAACTTCTTTGACGAAAAGGTCATGATCATTAGAAAGCAAATTATGGACTCGTTGAGTCTGTGAATTTCTCCAACGCTCAGTTGTCCAGGCACTGCCAGGACCTAGGATCAATTGAGACACTCACGTTTTTTAATCCTATATCTCTTGAAACATTCATGAAAATAGTCTTGGCCTCTAAACCTTCAAGCTGCATACTGGACCCTATTCCAACAAACAATTGAAAGAGCTGCTTCCTGTGCTTGGCCCTCCTATGTTGAACATAATAAACGGCTCCCTATCCACCGGATGTGTACCAAACTTACTAAAAGTGGCAGTAATAAATCCTCTCTTGAAAAAGCCAAACCTTGGCGCAGAAAATGTAAAAAACTAATCGGCCTATATGGAATGTCCCATTCCTCTCAACATTTTTAGAAAAAGCTGTAGCGCAGCAACTCACTGCCTTCTTGAAGACAAACAATGTATACGAAATGCTTCAGTCTGGTTTGACCCCATCATAGCACTGAGACTGCACTTGTGAAGGTGGTAAATTACCTTTTAATCCATTAAATATTAGAAGGTGAGAAAAGTGTACAATAGGGGTTGAACAGTAGTCCTGTAAATATACCCTAATAATCATGGAACTCTGATGACAACAGCTCAACTGTTCAGTCGCCAGGCCCAAGGTTTAAACTGCCTTTTGTGGTCTGAATTCCATAATGATTCAAGTAGGTTACACATTTCAAATGACTGCACAACTTTGAATTTGTTAGCCTAATATGATTCATGATTCACTTGGAACAACCACAGGAACGTGACAGAGGAAAGAAAAGTAAACTAACAATGGAATGGAATGATGGAAAATGTAAGGAAACTAACACTGAAGTGACAGAAATAAATGTATGCTGGTATAACTAACGTTGTCTACCGATAGTGGACAATATTTAACACAATACAAATGGTAAAAAAAATACAGTGAAAAGTTGGGCCAAAATACAGCGTATCTGTAAATACACCTCCACCACAGCTTCATTTCTTTGATCTCCACCCCAGACAAATAGCAGGTGAGTAGCATGCTATTCTCATGCTTAAGTTCAAGGTCCAAATACTTGCAGAGAGAAAAGTGTATTAAAACTGAATTATGCTCCATTTTCACACTTTGAACTTTTGGTTGGAATTCCTTCCATCTGAGGAAGTGTAAATTTAAAACTCATAAGCTAGATTGATAAATATAATAACATTGAGTTGCAACTCTTTTTTCCCTCAGAACACCTTCCTTCCTGAACGGTATGATGGCTGCGTGGTCCCATGGTGTTTATACTTGCGTACTATTGTTTGTACAGATGAACGTGGTACCTTCAAGTATTTGGAAATTGCTCCCAAGGATGAACCAGACTTGTGGAGGTCTACAGTTTTTTTTCTGAGGTCTTGGCTGATTTCTTTTGATTTTCCCATGTCAAGCAAAGAGGCACTGAGTTTGAAGGTAGGCCTTGAAATACATCCACAAGTACACCTCCAATTGATTCAAATTATGTCAATTTGCCTATCAGAAGCTTCTAAAGCCATGACATCATTTTCTGGAATTTTCCAAGCTGTTTAAAAGCACAGTCAATTTAGTGTATGTAAACTTCTGGCCCACTGGAATTGTGATACAGTGAATTATAAGTTAAATAATCTGTCTGTAAACAGTTGTTGGAAAAATGACTTGTCATGCACAAAGTAGATGTCCTAACCGACTTGTCAAAACTATAGTTTGTTATCAAGAAATTTGTGGAGTGGTTGAAAAACGAGTTTTAATGACTCCAACCTAAGTGTATGTAAACTTCCGACTTTAACTGTATATACTTTAAAAAAATGTCAAATCTGGAAAAGAGTAGGAGAGCCATACACTCTAGGAGCTCAGATGCAATAATTTTATAAACAACATTTTGACAGCCAAGCTGTTTTCATTTCGACAGCCGAGCTGTTTTCATTTCGACAGCCGAGCTGTCTTCATCAGGGTATTATGAAGACAGCTCGGCTGTCTAAATGTTGGTTATTTAATTATTGCATCTGAGCTCCTAGAGTGTGAGGATCTCCTTTTCTTTTTCAAGTGTTCAAATAAAAGAAAATGTTATTAGTCACATGTGCCGAATACAATAGGTATTCACCTTACAGTGAAATGCTTACTTACAGGCTCTAACCAACAATGCAGTTTAAAAAAAATATGGATAAGAATAAGAGATTAAATCAGCAAGTAATTAAAGAGCAGCAATAAAATAACAATAGCGAGACTATATACAGGGGGGTACCGATACAGAGTCAATGTGCGGGGGCACCGGTTAGTTGAGGTAGTATGTACATGTAAAGAGGGGGTGGGGGGAGGGGGGGGGATGCACTGCAAATAGTCTGGGTAGCCATTTGACTAGATGTTCAGAAGTCTTATGGCTTGGTGGTAGAAGCTGTATAGAAGCCTTCTACTCTGCTAGCTACTGTAGCACCACGCCTAAAGAGGTGTGAATTTCTTTCGCATTCACAGCAAATCTGATCTACTGCAGAGCTGTATGTAGGGCAGTGGGATAATGATTCCCATTGTGTGTAGTGAAAATATGTATTTTTACGTTCCTGCTAATTAATATTATAGTATTGTTTAACTCCAAAAGTGAAAAAAATTGTACACTCACTAAGGTGGAACATACAGTTCAGGGACAGTATTCATAAAGCATCTCAGAGTTAGAATGCTGATCTAAGAGCCATTTAAATACATACGATTGCACTGCGGTAACCTTTTTGCAGCTGCCGTGGTTGTCACTTTCCCACCAATCAAATGTTAAAGTCCCTAATGTACATTCCACAATTGCCCGAAGTTCAAGAAGGGCCTGCAGACATGTGTTATATGGCTCTTGGAAGTTCTTGATGAAATTAAATGATTGGTTACCTCCTGTCCAAGTTGGTAGCTTTGACTGCTGCAAACACACGTGTCTTCAGTGTGAGGCCCGCCATAGGAATTGACAGCTGCTGAACGTATGACGAGTCCTTTACAGAGACAAACACACAAAGAAATCAACAAGTCACAATTGTTTTAATCCCTCATATTAACATTTAGATGAGGACAGGATTCATGAATTGCACTGGATTTGTAATCTGAGTTCGAAAAAATACCCTTTTTTTCATTATTATTATTCATTTTAGCAATACATTTTGGGTAAATTGGCACAAACCACCTTCATTACTGGAATAAAAAATAGTTCTGTATGCACAGTTTTTTAACCTGTAATTGTATAATAGCTACACTACCCCTGTATTTCCTATCCACTGTCAAATTCCCAGTCATGAAAACTACTCAATACTTCCTTTCAGAAGGAGATTAAATGAATGTAGTGTCATTATGGTTAATATATATTTCTGGTACATTGTTTACGATGGACTTTTATTTGACCATTTTGCTCTACATTCTTCAGAATGTATTCACACCCGTTGACTTTTTCCACATTTTGTTGTGTTACAGCCTGAATTTGATTAAATTGAGATTGTTTGTTACTGGCCTACACACCATACCCTATAATGTCAAAGCGGAATTATGTTTTTCGTGTTTTATTAAATAAATTAATAAAAAATGAAAAGCTGAATTATCTTGAGTCAATAAATATTCAACCCCTTTGTTATGGCAAGCCTAAATAAGTTCAGGACCAAATATTTGCTTAACAAGTCACATAATAACATGCATGGACTCACTGTGTGCAATAATAGCGTTTAACATGATTTTCATCATGACTACTTAATCTCTGTACCCCACGCATACAATTATCTGTAAGGTCGAGCAGTGAATTTCAAACACAAATTCAACCACAAAGACCAGGGAGGTTTTCCAATGCCTCGCAAAGAAGGGCACCTATTAGTAGATGGGTATAAATAAAAAAGCAAACATTGGATATCCCTTTGAGGATGGTGAAGTAATTAATTACACTTTGGATGTGTATTAATAGACTCAGTAACTACAAAGATACATCCTTCCTAACTCAATTACCGGAGAGGAAGGAAACCGCTCAGGGATTTCACTGAGGCCAATGCTGACTCCAAAACTATTACAGAGTTTAATGACTGTGATAGTAGAAAACTGAGGATGGATCACCAACATTGTAGTTACTCCACAATACTAACCTAATTGACAGAGTGAAAAGAATAAACAGAATAAAAATATCCCTAAACATGCATCCTGTTTGCAACAAAGCACTAAAGTAATACTGCAAAAAATGTGGCAAATTATTTAACTTTTTATCCTGAATAAAGTCTTATGTTTGGTGCTAATTCAATTCAACACATTACTGAGTACCACTCTCCATACTGTCAAGCATAGTGGTGGTTGCATAATGTTATGGGTATGCTTGTCATCATTAAGGACAGGGTAGTCTTTCAGGATAAAAAAATGTATGGAATGGAGCTAAGTACAGGCAAAATCCTAGAGGAAAACCTGGTTCAGTCTGCTTTCCACCAGACACTGGGATATGAATTCACCTTTCAGCAGGACAATAACCTAAAACACAAGGGCAAATCTACACTGGAGTTGCTTACCAAGAAGACAATGAATGTTCCTGTGTGGCCGAGTTAAAGTTTTGACTTAAATCTGCTTGAAAATCTATGGAAAGACCTGAAAATGGTTGTCTAGCGATGATCAACAACCAATTTTACAGAGCTTGAAGAATTTTGAAAATAATAATGGGCATATGTTGTACAATCCAGATGGTGTGGAAAGCTCTGAGAGACTTATCCAGAGAGACTCACAGCTGTAATTGCTGCCAAAGGTTATTCTAACATTTATTGAAGATATACAGTATCTAATCAAGACGTTTTTTTAATAAAAAAAATAAAAAAATGTTAGAATGTTTCTTCCACTTTGACATTACAGAGTACAATTAAATCCATTTTAATCCCACCTTGTAATACAACAAAATGTGGAAAAGGCCAAGGGGTGTGAATAGTTTCTGAAGGCACTCTATGCACATTTTATTCCCGGATGCAAACTTTGCATGTATAATATGGTTAGTAAATCTAGCAGTGAATCATAAAGTGTATCATAGCAAATGCAATTGTGTCATTTGTAAAATGTACTTACATTGTAAAGCAGTAGACTCAAAGTACTGACAAAAGTACCATTGCTGTCCTTCACTGATATTGCAGCAGCTGACCTTGAATAAACATGAAAATTAAAGTTATGCTAAACATGTTTTATTGTCTGATTTATACCCAACATTGAGTCACATTTGCATATTGTTTATCTTGGTTTACTTTCAGATATCTTGAGAAATGTAACATGTCAGTGTGATACATCATTCTCTTTTAACATAAAACTTAGATTCTATGACCTTCTCAAATCATGTGTTATCTTCATTGTGCTCTCCAATAATTTTTCATTTTGGTAATTTTCAGTTTACTGCATCCCTGTGTACAGTATATCTAAAATGGTAATCATTTAAGTTCATTGACAACACAATTTTGACACATTCCAATGACTTTTCACTGACTTTGAATTATCTCTTATTAATTGTATTATGAATTCAGGGGAATTGTAGACATGTGAATGGATAAGAATCATCATAGAAACTTGAGGGATTATTTCACAGCACTTACGAAGCCAACTGTGTATTGTTCACCAGGTATTCCAGAGGGTAGCTACAGCTGAATTTGTAGAGCAGACCTGGCAGGTAGCTAATGATAGTTGGGGGATCTGGTGTATCGATGTACCCTGATATGTTCCCAATCTGCACCAGTGAGAGGTTCCCATAAGCATTAGGCCCCTGAGCCGTGGAAACCTGCAACACAAAATCAGTGGTGAATGCCTGCCCCATCCCATCCCCACCATTATGAGAGTCAAGGTCCCATCAGTAGAGAGGGCCAGTGGCGATAACATCAACCATACTATTAAGCTAATGCCCCCTCATCGTGCTAATCCCTAACTCAATTCCCTTTATCACAGCATCAGCGGCCCAGGAACCAAACTACAATCAAAACAACAAAATGGGGAAGAAAGCAACATTAGTAAAGGCTCCTCTCGAATCTCTCCCGCTGTTTCTAGGAACAAGCAATCACCTCTCCGGGGCTTCCGTTCTCCCAACTCCAACCTCCACTACAATTACTGAACCACTGTTGGAAACTAAAATATAGGTTGTCAACATCAAAACATAGACACTGTAGATGACTGTGTGTACATTTTTAAGATGATTCCTAATAGTAGGACATTTTATTTAGTTGTTTATCTCTTCTTGTTTTTGCTGCCTTTTAGAATAATTTATGGCTTGGGCTTGATGTAAGTGCTCTGTGGTTGGAGTCACGGTAAGAGGATCCACGGTCTGTCATGGACTCTTTTAGGGTTTTCCGGATACAGATTAACCTTAGTCCTGGACTTCAAGATATGCTCAATAAATAATCTCCATCGAAAGTGCTTTTTAGTCCAGAACTTAATCTGTTTCCAGGAAACTGACCCATAGGTGTGATAGAAGGCATTATAAACAGGTGGTTGGAATAAGCATGGGCCTCTTACCACCAGGGCATTGCCACATGTCTCCAGGGTGGCTAGGCTAATGCTGAAGAGGACCACGGTGGGGAAGGTGTTGTTATTGATGAAACCACGGCAGTGGGCATCTCCATGGCGACCGTTGAGGGCCAGGTCAGTGTCGGTGTAGCCGGAGAAGAGAACAGGACAAAAGTTGATCTTGAGGGTGATTGTCTGCACCCCACAGTACACACTAATGTCCCGCTCCGCTGGGAGAGAGCAGAGAAAACAGCAACAGTTATTATCACAGCACAAAATCATATTATGGCCTTACATGCATTTTTTTTACAAAGAGGGATAACTAAACAAGGCTAAAGAAAAAGACTAAAGAAGGCTCACACTGGCGTTGATAATTTTATTGATTTGAACTCTATTTGGAAATGTCTATATTAAGACCATCTTGATGGGATGCATCACTGCCTGGTACGGCAACTGCACTGCCCACAACCGCAAAGCTCTACAGAGGGTGGTGCGGATGGTCGAATAGTTCACTTGGGGCGAGCTCCCTGCCTTCCAAGACATACAGCAGGTGATGCTTGAGGAAGACCCGAAGGTCGTCAAGGACTACAGTCACCCGGACCATGGACTGTTAACCCTGTTACCATCTAGCAAGCAGTATCGTAGCATCGGGTCTTGGACCAAAGGCTCCAAGACAACTTCTACCACCAGGCCGTCAGACAGTTGAACAGCTAACAATAACATTGTATTTGATTATAAGTGTAAATAAAGGTTTCACTGTTTTTCCGAAGACAGAAAAAAACATGTAAACTTCCTGAAATATATACGAAATAGCAACTATTCACTATCCTAAACATGTTACATGCATCAGTCCAATATGAGTTAAGTTGAAGTTCTATGTTATATTCATAAAGTTATATGAATAACCTGCATTGAAGTTGTATTGAATTTAAATTAAAACAATGTATTTATATTCTCACCAGGGAAGCGGCTGTGGAAGTTGGCATCACAGTTGTATCCATTGAATTGTGCTCCAATTGATAATGCCTTACTTATAAGCAAAAGGATCAAACATATTTGTTCCATTTCAGCACCTGGAGGAAAACAATGTTTTTCATCCGCCGTCTTCCATATCATACATGTTTTGGTTTAAGAGCTTCAGTTTAGTGTACGTCATGGGAATAAAAAAGTAACATGATTTTGTTAGTTATTTCAGAAATCACAGTGAGACAAACCTTAACTTCTATGAAGAATAAGGTGCATGAAATCCACCTTCAATCTAATTCAAAAAGGGATACTTTGTAAATCCTAGTTATTGCCAACAGCAATAGTGTGTTAACAACATAAAGACAATTATTCTGCTAGCTTTTTGGAGTCTGAACATTATCTATCTCAAATGCAGACTCGTTAAGATACTATTATTCGGTAAAACCATGGCCAAAACAGCCAAATATTGATATAATCCACTGGCTTGGTTGTCACCGCAACATTACTAAGCACAATGGGCTAAGTCTTTGTTTTCTCTACATCTAAAAGCCTTTTATCAGATGATGATAATATGCATATGGTATCTTATGATGATCAGATAAAGGTTTTTGTTGTGGAGAAACAGCAACTTTTCAAGCAGCTGGGTTCCCTTGGTCAATGCTTGTTGAGCTTCCAGTGTAGTTGAGTTGTTCAAGGTTGTCAAGGTAAAAAACTGCCCCAGTGCTACTCACCCTGGTCCTTGGAAGTCGACGAATCAGCGGTTCTCCATATGCTCGGGACTGCTGCATGTGATGGAATGATCCGCACAGCATCCCTACACCACAACTAGAAACATGGCGTGGGTCGGGGGGAAAAGAGCCCGGCAACATAAGAGATTCATTATTTGAACACGTCAACAAAAAAAAGGGCTGTCCAGGAGAACATGGGAAAGTCCATCAAATCTGAATGTGTTATACAAATCCTTTCACAGAGCCAGAAACATGAGCAGGTTTTGAAGTTTCCCACTCATATCCTTTCTGCTTGATCTGGCTCTGTCAGCGCTCACAAACGGTTTGACGCCGCATGAGGTCCGTGCTGGGGGAATTATCTTTTCATCGGCCTACGGAGTGGGTGCATCGCGCTGACTGAGCAGCTCTTTCTCTCTTGCCAGCAGTGGGCCCAGGTCTTTTCACGCTTTGTGTCCAGCCTTCCTCCATCAACACATCTCTGCTGGCCTTCCCTGGTATCCTCTCTGGGGTGGCGAGCCACCACCTGTCCCCCTGATGTCTCAACTTTGACTCCTGCTCTCAGTCTCCCACATGGGGAGAGGAAAAAGCCTCACAGTCATTTTTATGGGATTAGCAAGTCCCTAGTGTCCTATGTGCCATATGGACAGCACTGTATGTGCAGGGGTAGATAATGTGAGCCATATAGGCAAAGTGCAGATAGGACCTCTTCTGTGGGTGCGGAGTTCTAGGTATTACGTTTGTGCTAAAAAGCTCAAACAGAACTCACACTTGTTCTCAATTGGTCATTATGTTAGCTAGTTCTCCAGTTTGCCTCCCCATCAGTGACATATTGTATACTTAAATCTCAATTGTATGTTTTTTCCTGTATTGATAGGGCCAATTTCATCTAATCCTGGACTAAAAAGCAAGATCAATAGAGAATATCCATTAAAAATATTTTAAATCCAGGACTTGGTTTAATCTGTGTCCGAGAAACCGCCCCCCCCTCTCCCCCATAGTTTGGTATATAGAGCTCATTACTTCTTATGGTGCATGACACACAAGTCAAGTGATCCATTATTATCCATGAAGGGTTATTCAGGTGATAAAAAAACAGACATCACAAAAATTGATAGCTGGTTAATGTTGCCAGATGATTCTCTCTTTGGAGCTTTAACTCACATCAGTATAGATGGACCTGTAATGTATGTGTGTGTGTGTCCTTCTTACCTTACCTATCTTAGTAAGGCTATATTGGATCCAAAATCTACCCAACTATGTTCTCCGCTCATGCCCAATCATCCGTGGACAATAGTTTCTTGGTTAGGTCACCCGATCATATCCAAGATATACAGTACGAGCGCTATCCTTATTCAATGTTCTCGGCCTTTCATTCCAGTGTTGTGTAAAGTGATGCAGGTGAAGTACAGTTAAGGCTCCAGAGACAGTGGCAGAAAAATTCAGGAGTCAGTCCCAATAACCAAACTTCCCTTTTCTACACTTTGGATCAGGGAGCTCTTAAGGCGGTTGTGTGAGAGAGTATTTTTTATTTTTTATTTCACCTTTATTTAACCAGGTAAACTAGTTGAGAACCAGTTCTCATTTACAACTGCAACCTGGAGAAGATAAAGCAAAGCAATGCGACACAAACAACAACACAGAGTTACACATGGAATAAACAAGCATACAGTCAATAACACACAAAAAAAGAAAGTCTATGTCTGTGTGCAAATGGATTGAGGAGGTAAGACAATAAATAGGCCATTAGTAGTGAAGTAATGACAATTTAGCAAATTAACACTGGAGTGATAGATGAGCAGATGGTGAGAAATACTGGTGTGCAAAAGTGCAGAAAGTAAATAAAAACCATATGGGGATGAGGTAGGTAGATTGGGTGGGCTATTTACAGATGGGCAATGTACAGCTGCAGCGATCGGTTAGCTGCTCAAATAACTGATGTTTAAAGTTAGCAGTGTTGCCAACTCCTCAGTAAGGAAAGTAGCTATTGGCTGTCGTAAAAGACGCTAGAAGTCGTTAAATGACGTCATCACCTAATTTGCGTAACTGGCCATGATCATGTAATTGTGATGGACGCTGTTGGAGAGAGGAATAACTCTGTGGGAGAGACAAGAGGTGAGTAAAAAACACCCTAAATATGTTTAGAACTACAAATGAACTTTCTTCTGTCGGTTCTTGTTTATCATTTGTCACAATTCCAACCCTCCTCCTTTATCCGGGCTTGGGACCAGCAAAAGTGACCCAAAAGAGATACTCTCGCAGAGCAACTTAGTTTTAATTGTATTTTTAATTGTATTTTTTTGTTTTTCAGTTTAGTTTTCTCAGTTTGGTTTTTAACCTTATGGTCCATTTAGGAGCCAACAACATGTCACCGTAAAACATTAACATTTTAACCATAACATTAAAAAAAATATATAATAATTCTATACAATCTACATTAACAATCTAAATGGACCAAAAAGAGACAATAGAAAAAACTTTCAATGGCAATGTGAGAAAATGATGGTAACTAGTCTGGCCCTAATTCAGGTTAATTGTGTTTTTTTTTTTAAATGTAAGCCAGGGCGGGATCAGCCAGCGGCAGCTTCCCACATTCATATACAGTCTGGAAGCAGAGGGGTGAACTATTAATACAATGTACTTTTTATATACACCACTCCATTGAAACTACAATGAAATGATAGCAGCAATTCTGAAAACAGGTACGGACAGGGATCGAAAACATGAACTTCAGTTTTTGAAAATTATGACATAAAAGTTGGCAACCATGCCACTTCTGTTCTATAAATGTACTAACAGGGATTGAAAGCATATTCTTCAGATTACAAGACCAAATGATTTTGCACATCTCTGTTTCCTGCTTAGAATTTCAATATTCTGGAAAGTAGAAGTTGGGTCTTTGCAAAAAAAACATGGAGAAGCTGGGGATTGAACCCAGGACCTCATACATGCAAAGCATGCACTCAACCACTGAGCTACATCCCCTTTCTGGGGAAAAAAAAATGTTGCTTATTTTTTTAAATGTCACTTTTATTTAACCAGGTAAGCCAGTTAAGGACGAGTTCTCATACACCACTGCGACCTGGCCAAGATAAAGCAAAGCAGTGCAACACAAACAACAACACAGAGTTACACATGGAACAAACAAATCCGGGCTTGGGACCAGCAAAAGTGACCCAAAAGAGACACTCTGGCGGAGCAACTTAGTTTTTAATTGTATTTTTTTGTTTTTCAGTTTAGTTTTCTTAATTTGGTTTGGTTTTTAACCTTATGGTCCACTTAGGAGCCTACGACAAGTCACAGTAAAACATTAATATTTTTAACCATAAAATTAAAAATAAATAATTCTATACAATCTACATTAACAATCTAAATGGACCAAAAAGAGACAATAGAAAAAACTTTCAATTGCAATGTGAGAAAATTATGGTAACTAGTCTGGCCCTAATTCAGGTTAATTTTTTAAATGTTTTATGTAAGCCAGGGCGGGATCAGCCAGCGGCAGCTTCCCACATTCATATACAGTCTGGAAGAGGAGGGGTGAACTATTAATACAATGTACTTTTTATATACACCACTCCATTGAAACTACAATGAAATGATAGCAGCAATTCTGAAAACAGGTACGGACAGGGATCGAAAACATGAACTTCAGTTTTTGAAAATTATGACATAAAAGTTGGCAACCATGCCACTTCTGTTCTATAAATGTACTAACAGGGATTGAACGCATATTCTTCAGATTACAAGACCAAATGATTTTGCACATACCTTTTTCCTGCTTAGAATTTCAACATTCTGGAAAGTAGAAGTTGGGTCTTTGCAAAAAAAGATGGAGAAGCTGGGGATTGAACCCAGGACCTCATACATGCAAAGCATGCGCTCAACCACTGAGCTACATCCCCTTTCTGGGAAAAAAAGAATGTTGCTTATTTTTTTAAATGTCACTTTTATTTAACCAGGTAAGCCAGTTAAGGACGAGTTCTCATACACCACTGCGACCTGGCCAAGATAAAGCAAAGCAGTACAACACAAACAACAACACAGAGTTACACATGGAACAAACAAATCCGGGCTTGGGACCAGCAAAAGTGACCCAAAAGAGACACTGGCGGAGCAACTTAGTTTTTAATTGTATTTTTTTGTTTTTCAGTTTAGTTTTCTTAATTTGGTTTGGTTTTTAACCTTATGGTCCACTTAGGAGCCTACGACAAGTCACAGTAAAACATTAATATTTTTAACCATAACATAAAATAAATAATTCTATACAATCTACATTAACAATCTAAATGGACCAAAAAGAGACAATAGAAAAAACCTTCAATTGCAATGTGAGAAAATGATGGTAACTAGTCTGGCCCTAATTCAGGTTAATTTTTTTAATGTTTTATGTAAGCCAGGGCGGGATCAGCCAGCGGCAGCTTCCCACATTCATATACAGTCTGGAAGCGGAGGGGTGAACTATTAATTCAATGTACTTTTTATATACACCACTCCATTGAAACTACAATGAAATGATAGCAGCAATTCTTAAAACAGGTACGGACAGGGATCGAAAACATGAACTTCAGTTTTTGAAAATTATGACATAAAAGTTGGCAACCATGCCACTTCTGTTCTATAAATGTACTAACAGGGATTGAAAGCATATTCTTCAGATTACAAGACCAAATGATTTTGCACATCTCTGTTTCCTGCTTAGAATTTCAATATTCTGGAAAGTAGAAGTTGGGTCTTTGCAAAAAAAACATGGAGAAGCTGGGGATTGAATCCAGGACCTCATACATGCAAAGCATGCGCTCTACCACTGAGCTACATCCCCTTTCTGGGAAAGAAAAAAATGTTGCTTATTTTTTTAAATGTCACTTTTATTTAACCAGGTAAGCCAGTTAAGGACAAGTTCTCATACACCACTGCGACCTGGCCAAGATAAAGCAAAGCAGTGCAACACAAACAACAACACAGAGTTACACATGGAACAAACAAATCCGGGCTTGGGACCAGCAAAAGTGACCCAAAAGAGACACTCTGGCGGAGCAACTTAGTTTTTAATTGTATTTTTTTGTTTTTCAGTTTAGTTTTCTTAATTTGGTTTGGTTTTTAACCTTATGGTCCACTTAGGAGCCTACGACAAGTCACAGTAAAACATTAACATTTTTAACCATAACATAAAAATAAATAATTCTATACAATCTACATTAACAATCTAAATGGACCAAAAAGAGACAATAGAAAAAACCTTCAATTGCAATGTGAGAAAATGATGGTAACTAGTCTGGCCCTAATTCAGGTTAATTTTTTAAATGTTTTATGTAAGCCAGGGCGGGATCAGCCAGCGGCAGCTTCCCACATTCATATACAGTCTGGAAGCGGAGGGGTGAACTATTAATTCAATGTACTTTTTATATACACCACTCCATTGAAACTACAATGAAATGATAGCAGCAATTCTTAAAACAGGTACGGACAGGGATCGAAAACATGAACTTCAGTTTTTGAAAATTATGACATAAAAGTTGGCAACCATGCCACTTCTGTTCTATAAATGTACTAACAGGGATTGAAAGCATATTCTTCAGATTACAAGACCAAATGATTTTGCACATCTCTGTTTCCTGCTTAGAATTTCAATATTCTGGAAAGTAGAAGTTGGGTCTTTGCAAAAAAACATGGAGAAGCTGGGGATTGAACCCAGGACCTCATACATGCAAAGCATGCGCTCTACCACTGAGCTACATCCCCTTTCTGGGAAAGAAAAAAATGTTGCTTATTTTTTTAAATGTCACTTTTATTTAACCAGGTAAGCCAGTTAAGGACAAGTTCTCATACACCACTGCGACCTGGCCAAGATAAAGCAAAGCAGTGCAACACAAACAACAACACAGAGTTACACATGGAACAAACAAATCCGGGCTTGGGACCAGCAAAAGTGACCCAAAGAGACACTCTGGCGGAGCAACTTAGTTTTTAATTGTATTTTTTGTTTTTCAGTTTAGTTTTCTTAATTTGGTTTGGTTTTTAACCTTATGGTCCACTTAGGAGCCTACGACAAGTCACAGTAAAACATTAACATTTTTAACCATAACATAACAATAAATAATTCTATACAATCTACATTAACAATCTAAATGGACCAAAAAGAGACAATAGAAAAAACCTTCAATTGCAATGTGAGAAAATGATGGTAACTAGTCTGGCCCTAATTCAGGTTAATTTTTTTAATGTTTTATGTAAGCCAGGGCGGGATCAGCCAGCGGCAGCTTCCCACATTCATATACAGTCTGGAAGCGGAGGGGTGAACTATTAATTCAATGTACTTTTTATATACACCACTCCATTGAAACTACAATGAAATGATAGCAGCAATTCTTAAAACAGGTACGGACAGGGATCGAAAACATGAACTTCAGTTTTTGAAAATTATGACATAAAAGTTGGCAACCATGCCACTTCTGTTCTATAAATGTACTAACAGGGATTGAAAGCATATTCTTCAGATTACAAGACCAAATGATTTTGCACATCTCTGTTTCCTGCTAAGAATTTCAATATTCTGGAAAGTATAAGTTGGGTCTTTGCAAAAAAACATGACATGGAGAAGCTGGGGATTGAACCCAGGACCTCATACATGCAAAGCATGCACTCTACCACTGAGCTACATCCCCTTTCTGGGAAAGAAAAAAATGTTGCTTATTTTTTTAAATGTCACTTTTATTTAACCAGGTAAGCCAGTTAAGGACAAGTTCTCATACACCACTGCGACCTGGCCAAGATAAAGCAAAGCAGTGCAACACAAACAACAACACAGAGTTACACATGGAACAAACAAATCCGGGCTTGGGACCAGCAAAAGTGACCCAAAAGAGACACTCTGGCGGAGCAACTTAGTTTTTAATTGTATTTTTTTGTTTTTCAGTTTAGTTTTCTTAATTTGGTTTGGTTTTTAACCTTATGGTCCACTTAGGAGCCTACGACAAGTCACAGTAAAACATTAACATTTTTAACCATAACATAAAAATAAATAATTCTATACAATCTACATTAACAATGTAAATGGACCAAAAAGAGACAATAGAAAAAACCTTCAATTGCAATGTGAGAAAATGATGGTAACTAGTCTGGCCCTAATTCAGGTTAATTGTTTTAATTTTTTATGTAAGCCAGGGCGGGATCAGCCAGCGGCAGCTTCCCACATTCATATACAGTCTGGAAGCGGAGGGGTGAAATATTAATACAATGTACTTTTTATATACACCACTCCATTGAAACTACAATGAAATGATAGCAGCAATTCTTAAAACAGGTACGGACAGGGATCAAAAACATGAACTTCAGTTTTTGAAAATTATGACATAAAAGTTGGCAACCATGCCACTTCTGTTCTATAAATGTACTAACAGGGATTGAAAGCATATTCTTCAGATTACAAGACCAAATGATTTTGCACATCTCTGTTTCCTGCTAAGAATTTCAATATTCTGGAAAGTAGAAGTTGGGTCTTTGCAAAAAACTTGGAGAAGCTGGGGATTGAACCCAGGACCTCATACATGCAAAGCATGCGCTCTACCACTGAGCTACATCCCCTGTCTGGGAAAGAAAAAAATGTTGCTTATTTTTTTTTAAATGTCACTTTTATTTAACCAGGTAAGCCAGTTAAGGACAAGTTCTCATACACCACTGCGACCTGGCCAAGATAAAGCAAAGCAGTGCAACACAAACAACAACACAGAGTTACACATGGAACAAACAAATCCGGGCTTGGGACCAGCAAAAGTGACCCAAAAGAGACACTCTGGCGGAGCAACTTAGTTTTTAATTGTATTTTTTTGTTTTTCAGTTTAGTTTTCTTAATTTGGTTTGGTTTTTAACCTTATGGTCCACTTAGGAGCCTACGACAAGTCACAGTAAAACATTAATATTTTTAACCATAAAATTAAAAATAAATAATTCTATACAATCTACATTAACAATCTAAATGGACCAAAAAGAGACAATAGAAAAAACTTTCAATTGCAATGTGAGAAAATGATGGGAACTAGTCTGGCCCTAATTCAGGTTAATTTTTTTAATGTTTTATGTAAGCCAGGGCGGGATCAGCCAGCGGCAGCTTCCCACATTCATATACAGTCTGGAAGCGGAGGGGTGAACTATTAATTCAATGTACTTTTTATATACACCACTCCATTGAAACTACAATGAAATGATAGCAGCAATTCTTAAAACAGGTACGGACAGGGATCAAAAACATGAACTTCAGTTTTTGAAAATTATGACATAAAAGTTGGCAACCATGCCACTTCTGTTCTATAAATGTACTAACAGGGATTGAAAGCATATTCTTCAGATTACAAGACCAAATGATTTTGCACATCTCTGTTTCCTTCTAAGAATTTCAATATTCTGGAAAGTAGAAGTTGGGTCTTTGCAAAAAAACTTGGAGAAGCTGGGGATTGAACCCAGGACCTCATACATGCAAAGCATGCACTCTACCACTGAGCTACATCCCCTTTCTGGGAAAGAAAAAAATGTTGCTTATTTTTTTAAATGTCACTTTTATTTAACCAGGTAAGCCAGTTAAGGACAAGTTCTCATACACCACTGCGACCTGGCCAAGATAAAGCAAAGCAGTGCAACACAAACAACAACACAGAGTTACACATGGAACAAACAAATCCGGGCTTGGGACCAGCAAAAGTGACCCAAAGAGACACTCTGGCGGAGCAACTTAGTTTTTAATTGTATTTTTTGTTTTTCAGTTTAGTTTTCTTAATTTGGTTTGGTTTTTAACCTTATGGTCCACTTAGGAGCCTACGACAAGTCACAGTAAAACATTAACATTTTTAACCATAACATAAAAATAAATAATTCTATACAATCTACATTAACAATCTAAATGGACCAAAAAGAGACAATAGAAAAAACCTTCAATTGCAATGTGAGAAAATGATGGTAACTAGTCTGGCCCTAATTCAGGTTAATTTTTTTAATGTTTTATGTAAGCCAGGGCGGGATCAGCCAGCGGCAGCTTCCACATTCATATACAGTCTGGAAGCGGAGGGTGAACTATTAATACAATGTACTTTTTATATACACCACTCCATTGAAACTACAATGAAATGATAGCAGCAATTCTTAAAACAGGTACGGACAGGGATCAAAAACATGAACTTCAGTTTTTGAAAATTATGACATAAAAGTTGGCAACCATGCCACTTCTGTTCTATAAATGTACTAACAGGGATTGAAAGCATATTCTTCAGATTACAAGACCAAATGATTTTGCACATCTCTGTTTCCTGCTTAGAATTTCAATATTCTGGAAAGTAGAAGTTGGGTCTTTGCAAAAAAACATGGAGAAGCTGGGGATTGAACCCAGGACCTCATACATGCAAAGCATGCACTCTACCACTGAGCTACACCCCCTTTCTGTGAAATAAAAAAATGTTGCTTTTTTTTTTAAATGTCACTTTTATTTAACCAGGTAAGCCAGTTAAGGACAATTTCTCATACACCACTGCGACCTGGCCAAGATAAAGCAAAGCAGTGCAACACAAACAACAACACAGAGTTACACATGGAACAAACAAATCCGGGCTTGGGACCAGCAAAAGTGACCCAAAAGAGACACTCTGGCGGAGCAACTTAGTTTTTAATTGTATTTTTTTGTTTTTCAGTTTAGTTTTCTTAATTTGGTTTGGTTTTTAACCTTATGGTCAACTTAGGAGCCTACGACAAGTCACAGTAAAACATTAACATTTTTAACCATAACATAAAAATAAATAATTCTATACAATCTACATTAACAATCTAAATGGACCAAAAAGAGACAATAGAAAAAACCTTCAATTGCAATGTGAGAAAATGATGGTAACTAGTCTGGCCCTAATTCAGGTTAATTTTTTTAAATGTTTTATGTAAGCCAGGGCGGGATCAGCCAGCGGCAGCTTCCCACATTCATATACAGTCTGGAAGCGGAGGGGTGAACTATTAATACAATGTACTTTTTATATACACCACTCCATTGAAACTACAATGAAATGATAGCAGCAATTCTTAAAACAGGTACGGACAGGGATCGAAAACATGAACTTCAGTTTTTGAAAATTATGACATAAAAGTTGGCAACCATGCCACTTCTGTTCTATAAATGTACTAACAGGGATTGAAAGCATATTCTTCAGATTACAAGACCAAATGATTTTGCACATCTCTGTTTCCTGCTTAGAATTTCAATATTCTGGAAAGTAGAAGTTGGGTCTTTGCAAAAAAACATGGAGAAGCTGGGGATTGAACCCAGGACCTCATACATGCAAAGCATGCGCTCTACCACTGAGCTACATCCCTTTCTGGGAAAGAAAAAAATGTTGCTTATTTTTTTAAATGTCACTTTTATTTAACCAGGTAAGCCAGTTAAGGACAAGTTCTCATACACCACTGCGACCTGGCCAAGATAAAGCAAAGCAGTGCAACACAAACAACAACACAGAGTTACACATGGAACAAACAAATCCGGGCTTGGGACCAGCAAAAGTGACCCAAAAGAGACACTCTGGCGGAGCAACTTAGTTTTTAATTGTATTTTTTTGTTTTTCAGTTTAGTTTTCTTAATTTGGTTTGGTTTTTAACCTTATGGTCCACTTAGGAGCCTACGACAAGTCACAGTAAAACATTAACATTTTTAACCGTAACATAACAATAAATAATTCTATACAATCTACATTAACAATCTAAATGGACCAAAAAGAGACAATAGAACAAACCTTCAATTGCAATGTGAGAAAATGATGGTAACTAGTCTGGCCCTAATTCAGGTTAATTTTTTTAATGTTTTATGTAAGCCAGGGCGGGATCAGCCAGCGGCAGCTTTCCACATTCATATACAGTCTGGAAGCGGAGGGGTGAACTATTAATTCAATGTACTTTTTATATACACCATTCCATTGAAACTACAATGAAATGATAGCAGCAATTCTTAAAACAGGTACGGACAGGGATCGAAAACATGAACTTCAGTTTTTGAAAATTATGACATAAAAGTTGGCAACCATGCCACTTCTGTTCTATAAATGTACTAACAGGGATTGAAAGCATATTCTTCAGATTACAAGACCAAATGATTTTGCACATCTCTGTTTCCTGCTTAGAATTTCAATATTCTGGAAAGTAGAAGTTGGGTCTTTGCAAAAAACTTGGAGAAGCTGGGGATTGAACCCAGGACCTCATACATGCAAAGCATGCGCTCTACCACTGAGCTACATCCCCTGTCTGGGAAAGAAAAAAATGTTGCTTATTTTTTTTTAAATGTCACTTTTATTTAACCAGGTAAGCCAGTTAAGGACAAGTTCTCATACACCACTGCGACCTGGCCAAGATAAAGCAAAGCAGTACAACACAAACAACAACACAGAGTTACACATGAAACAAACAAATCCGGGCTTGGGAAAAGCAAAAGTGACCCAAAAGAGACACTCTGGCGGAGCAACTTAGTTTTTAATTGTATTTTTTTGTTTTTCAGTTTAGTTTTCTTAATTTGGTTTGGTTTTTAACCTTATGGTCCACTTAGGAGCCTACGACAAGTCACAGTAAAACATTAACATTTTTAACCATAACATAAAAATAAATAATTCTATACAATCTACATTAACAATCTAAATGGACCAAAAAGAGACAATAGAAAAAACCTTCAATTGCAATGTGAGAAAATGATGGTAACTAGTCTGGCCCTAATTCAGGTTAATTTTTTAAATGTTTTATGTAGCCAGGGCGGGATCAGCCAGCGGCAGCTTCCCACATTCATATACAGTCTGGAAGCGGAGGAGTGAACTATTAATACAATGTACTTTTTATATACACCACTCCATTGAAACTACAATGAAATGATAGCAGCAATTCTTAAAACAGGTACGGACAGGGATCGAAAACATGAACTTCAGTTTTTGAAAATTATGACATAAAAGTTGGCAACCATGCCACTTCTGTTCTATAAATGTACTAACAGGGATTGAAAGCATATTCTTCAGATTACAAGACCAAATGATTTTGCACATCTCTGTTTCCTGCTTAGAATTTCAATATTCTGGAAAGTAGAAGTTGGGTCTTTGCAAAAAAAAGATGGAGAAGCTGGGGATTGAATCCAGGACCTCATACATGCAAAGCATGCACTCTACCACTGAGCTACATCCCCTTCCTGGGAAAGAAAAAAATGTTGCTTATTTTTTTAAATGTCACTTTTATTTAACCAGGTAAGCCAGTTAAGGACAAGTTCTCATACACCACTGCGACCTGGCCAAGATAAAGCAAAGCAGTACAACACAAACAACAACACAAGAGTTACACATGAAACAAACAAATCCGGGCTTGGGAAAAGCAAAAGAGACCCAAAAGAGACATTCTGGCGGAGCAACTTAGTTTTTAATTGTATTTTTTTGTTTTTCAGTTTAGTTTTCTTAATTTGGTTTGGTTTTTAACCTTATGGTCCACTTAGGAGCCTACGACAAGTCACAGTAAAACATTAACATTTTTAACCATAACATAACAATAAATAATTCTATACAATCTACATTAACAATCTAAATGGACCAAAAAGAGACAATAGAAAAAACCTTCAATTGCAATGTGAGAAAATGATGGTAACTAGTCTGGCCCTAATTCAGGTTAATTTTTTTAATGTTTTATGTAAGCCAGGGCGGGATCAGCCAGCGGCAGCTTCCCACATTCATATACAGTCTGGAAGCGGAGGGGTGAACTATTAATACAATGTACTTTTTATATACACCACTCCATTGAAACTACAATGAAATGATAGCAGCAATTCTTAAAACAGGTACGGACAGGGATCGAAAACATGAACTTCAGTTTTGAAAATTATGACATAAAAGTTGGCAACCATGCCACTTCTGTTCTATAAATGTACTAACAGGGATTGAAAGCATATTCTTCAGATTACAAGACCAAATGATTTTGCACATCTCTGTTTCCTGCTTAGAATTTCAATATTCTGGAAAGTAGAAGTTGGGTCTTTGCAAAAAAACATGGAGAAGCTGGGGATTGAACCCAGGACCTCATACATGCAAAGCATGCACTCTACCACTGAGCTACATCCCCTTTCTGGGAAAGAAAAAAATGTTGCTTATTTTTTTAAATGTCACTTTTATTTAACCAGGTAAGCCAGTTAAGGACAAGTTCTCATACACCACTGCGACCTGGCCAAGATAAAGCAAAGCAGTGCAACACAAACAACAACACAGAGTTACACATGGAACAAACAAATCCGGGCTTGGGACCAGCAAAAGTGACCCAAAAGAGACACTCTGGCGGAGCAACTTAGTTTTTAATTGTATTTTTTTGTTTTTCAGTTTAGTTTTCTTAATTTGGTTTGGTTTTTAACCTTATGGTCCACTTAGGAGCCTATGACAAGTCACAGTAAAACATTAATATTTTTAACCATAAAATTAAAAATAAATAATTCTATACAATCTACATTAACAATCTAAATGGACCAAAAAGAGACAATAGAAAAAACTTTCAATTGCAATGTGAGAAAATGATGGTAACTAGTCTGGCCCTAATTCAGGTTAATTTTTTAAATGTTTTATGTAAGCCAGGGCGGGATCAGCCAGCGGCAGCTTCCCACATTCATATACAGTCTGGAAGCGGAGGGGTGAACTATTAATTCAATGTACTTTTTATATACACCACTCCATTGAAACTACAATGAAATGATAGCAGCAATTCTTAAAACAGGTACGGACAGGGATCGAAAACATGAACTTCAGTTTTTGAAAATTATGACATAAAAGTTGGCAACCATGCCACTTCTGTTCTATAAATGTACTAACAGGGATTGAAAGCATATTCTTCAGATTACAAGACCAAATGATTTTGCACATCTCTGTTTCCTGCTTAGAATTTCAACATTCTGGAAAGTAGAAGTTGGGTCTTTGCAAAAAAACATGGAGAAGCTGGGGATTGAACCCAGGACCTCATAAATGCAAAGCATGCACTCTACCACTGAGCTACATCCCCTTTCTGGGAAAGAAAAAAATGTTGCTTTTTTTTTTTAAATGTCACTTTTATTTAACCAGGTAAGCCAGTTAAGGACAAGTTCTCATACACCACTGCGACCTGGCCAAGATAAAGCAAAGCAGTGCAACACAAACAACAACACAGAGTTACACATGGAACAAACAAATCCGGGCTTGGGACCAGCAAAAGTGACCCAAAAGAGACACTCTGGCGGAGCAACTTAGTTTTTAATTGTATTTTTTTGTTTTTCAGTTTAGTTTTCTTAATTTGGTTTGGTTTTTAACCTTATGGTCCACTTAGGAGCCTACGACAAGTCACAGTAAAACATTAACATTTTTAACCATAACATAAAAATAAATAATTCTATACAATCTACATTAACAATCTAAATGGACCAAAAAGAGACAATAGAAAAAACGTTCAATTGCAATGTGAGAAAATGATGGTAACTAGTCTGGCCCTAATTCAGGTTAATTTTTTAAATGTTTTATGTAAGCCAGGGCGGGATCAGCCAGCGGCAGCTTCCCACATTCATATACAGTCTGGAAGCGGAGGGGTGAACTATTAATACAATGTACTTTTTATATACACCACTCCATTGAAACTACAATGAAATGATAGCAGCAATTCTTAAAACAGGTACGGACAGGGATTGAAAACATGAACTTCAGTTTTTGAAAATTATGACATAAAAGTTGGCAACCATGCCACTTCTGTTCTATAAATGTACTAACAGGGATTGAAAGCATATTCTTCAGATTACAAGACCAAATGATTTTGCACATCTCTGTTTCCTGCTTAGAATTTCAACATTCTGGAAAGTAGAAGTTGGGTCTTTGCAAAAAAACATGGAGAAGCTGGGGATTGAACCCAGGACCTCATACATGCAAAGCATGCGCTCTACCACTGAGCTACATCCCTTTCTGTGAAAGAAAAAAATGTTGCTTTTTTTTTTTAAATGTCACTTTTATTTAACCAGGTAAGCCAGTTAAGGACAAGTTCTCATACACCACTGCGACCTGGCCAAGATAAAGCAAAGCAGTGCAACACAAACAACAACACAGAGTTACACATGGAACAAACAAATCTGGGCTTGGGACCAGCAAAAGTGACCCAAAAGAGACACTCTGGCGGAGCAACTTAGTTTTTAATTGTATTTTTTTGTTTTTCAGTTTAGTTTTCTTAATTTGGTTTGGTTTTTAACCTTATGGTCCACTTAGGAGCCTACGACAAGTCACAAGTAAAACATTAACATTTTTAACCATAACATAAAAATAAATAATTCTATACAATCTACATTAACAATCTAAATGGACCAAAAAGAGACAATAGAAAAACCTTCAATTGCAATGTGAGAAAATGATGGTAACTAGTCTGGCCCTAATTCAGGTTAATTTTTTTAAATGTTTTATGTAAGCCAGGGCGGGATCAGCCAGCGGCAGCTTCCCACATTCATATACAGTCTGGAAGCGGAGGGGTGAACTATTAATTCAATGTACTTTTTATATACACCACTCCATTGAAACTACAATGAAATGATAGCAGCAATTCTTAAAACAGGTACGGACAGGGATCGAAAACATGAACTTCAGTTTTTGAAAATTATGACATAAAAGTTGGCAACCATGCCACTTCTGTTCTATAAATGTACTAACAGGGATTGAAAGCATATTCTTCAGATTACAAGACCAAATGATTTTGCACATCTCTGTTTCCTGCTTAGAATTTCAACATTCTGGAAAGTAGAAGTTGGGTCTTTGCAAAAAAACATGGAGAAGCTGGGGATTGAACCCAGGACCTCATACATGCAAAGCATGCGCTCTACCACTGAGCTACATCCCCTTTCTGGGAAAGAAAAAAATGTTGCTTATTTTTTTAAATGTCACTTTTATTTAACCAGGTAAGCCAGTTAAGGACAAGTTCTCATACACCACTGCGACCTGGCCAAGATAAAGAAAAGCAGTGCAACACAAATAACAACACAGAGTTACACATGGAACAAACAAATCCGGGCTTGGGACCAGCAAAAGTGACCCAAAAGAGACACTCTGGCGGAGCAACTTAGTTTTTAATTGTATTTTTTTGTTTTTCAGTTTAGTTTTCTTAATTTGGTTTGGTTTTTAACCTTATGGTCCACTTAGGAGCCTACGACAAGTCACAGTAAAACATTAACATTTTTAACCGTAACATAAAAATAAATAATTCTATACAATCTACATTAACAATCTAAATGGACCAAAAAGAGACAATAGAAAAAACTTTCAATTACAATGTGAGAAAATGATGGTAACTAGTCTGGCCCTAATTCAGGTTAATTTTTTAAATGTTTTATGTAAGCCAGGGCGGGATCAGCCAGCGGCAGCTTCCCACATTCATATACAGTCTGGAAGCGGAGGGGTGAACTATTAATTCAATGTACTTTTTATATACACCACTCCATTGAAACTACAATGAAATGATAGCAGCAATTCTTAAAACAGGTACGGACAGGGATCGAAAACATGAACTTCAGTTTTTGAAAATTATGACATAAAAGTTGGCAACCATGCCACTTCTGTTCTATAAATGTACTAACAGGGATTGAAAGCATATTCTTCAGATTACAAGACCAAATGATTTTGCACATCTCTGTTTCCTGCTTAGAATTTCAACATTCTGGAAAGTAGAAGTTGGGTCTTTGCAAAAAAACATGGAGAAGCTGGGGATTGAACCCAGGACCTCATACATGCAAAGCATGCGCTCTACCACTGAGCTACATCCCCTTTCTGGGAAAGAAAAAAAATGTTGCTTTTTTTTTTAAATGTCACTTTTATTTAACCAGGTAAGCCAGTTAAGGACAAGTTCTCATACACCACTGCGACCTGGCCAAGATAAAGCAAAGCAGTGCAACACAAACAACAACACAGAGTTACACATGGAACAAACAAATCCGGGCTTGGGACCAGCAAAAGTGACCCAAAGAGACACTCTGGCGGAGCAACTTAGTTTTTAATTGTATTTTTTTGTTTTTCAGTTTAGTTTTCTTAATTTGGTTTGGTTTTTAACCTTATGGTCCACTTAGGAGCCTACGACAAGTCACAGTAAAACATTAACATTTTTAACCATAACATAAAAATAAATAATTCTATACAATCTACATTAACAATCTAAATGGACCAAAAAGAGACAATAGAAAAAACGTTCAATTGCAATGTGAGAAAATGATGGTAACTAGTCTGGCCCTAATTCAGGTTAATTTTTTAAATGTTTTATGTAAGCCAGGGCGGGATCAGCCAGCGGCAGCTTCCCACATTCATATACAGTCTGGAAGCGGAGGGGTGAACTATTAATACAATGTACTTTTTATATACACCACTCCATTGAAACTACAATGAAATGATAGCAGCAATTCTTAAAACAGGTACGGACAGGGATCGAAAACATGAACTTCAGTTTTTGAAAATTATGACATAAAAGTTGGCAACCATGCCACTTCTGTTCTATAAATGTACTAACAGGGATTGAAAGCATATTCTTCAGATTACAAGACCAAATGATTTTGCACATCTCTGTTTCCTGCTTAGAATTTCAACATTCTGGAAAGTAGAAGTTGGGTCTTTGCAAAAAAACATGGAGAAGCTGGGGATTGAACCCAGGACCTCATACATGCAAAGCATGCGCTCTACCACTGAGCTACATCCCCTTTCTGGGAAAGAAAAAAATGTTGCTTTTTTTTTTTTTAAATGTCACTTTTATTTAACCAGGTAAGCCAGTTAAGGACAAGTTCTCATACACCACTGCGACCTGGCCAAGATAAAGCAAAGCAGTGCAACACAAACAACAACACAGAGTTACACATGGAACAAACAAATCCGGGCTTGGGACCAGCAAAAGTGACCCAAAAGAGACACTCTGGCGGAGCAACATAGTTTTTAATTGTATTTTTTGTTTTTCAGTTTAGTTTTCTTAATTTGGTTTGGTTTTTAACCTTATGGTCCACTTAGGAGCCTACGACAAGTCACAGTAAAACATTAACATTTTTAACCATAACATAAAAATAAATAATTCTATACAATCTACATTAACAATCTAAATGGACCAAAAAGAGACAATAGAAAAATCCTTCAATTGCAATGTGAGAAAATGATGGTAACTAGTCTGGCCCTAATTCAGGTTAATTTTTTAAATGTTTTATGTAAGCCAGGGCGGGATCAGCCAGCGGCAGCTTCCCACATTCATATACAGTCTGGAAGCGGAGGGGTGAACTATTAATTCAATGTACTTTTTATATACACCACTCCATTGAAACTACAATGAAATGATAGCAGCAATTCTTAAAACAGGTACGGACAGGGATCGAAAACATGAACTTCAGTTTTTGAAAATTATGACATAAAAGTTGGCAACCATGCCACTTCTGTTCTATAAATGTACTAACAGGGATTGAAGCATATTCTTCAGATTACAAGACCAAATGATTTTGCACATCTCTGTTTCCTGCTTAGAATTTCAACATTCTGGAAAGTAGAAGTTGGGTCTTTGCAAAAAAACATGGAGAGCTGGGGATTGAACCCAGGACCTCATACATGCAAAGCATGCGCTCTACCACTGAGCTACATCCCCTTTCTGGGAAAGAAAAAAATGTTGCTTTTTTTTTTTTAAATGTCACTTTTATTTAACCAGGTAAGCCAGTTAAGGACAAGTTCTCATACACCACTGCGACCTGGCCAAGATAAAGCAAAGCAGTGCAACACAAACAACAACACAGAGTTACACATGGAACAAACAAATCCGGGCTTGGGACCAGCAAAAGTGACCCAAAAGAGACACTCTGGCGGAGCAACTTAGTTTTTAATTGTATTTTTTTGTTTTTCAGTTTAGTTTTCTTAATTTGGTTTGGTTTTTAACCTTATGGTCCACTTAGGAGCCTACGACAAGTCACAGTAAAATATTAACATTTTTAACCATAACATAAAAATAAATAATTCTATACAATCTACATTAACAATCTAAATTGACCAAAAAGAGACAATAGAAAAAACCTTCAATTGCAATGTGAGAAAATGATGGTAACTAGTCTGGCCCTAATTCAGGTTATTTTTTATATTTTTTTTCATGTAAGCCAGGGCGGGATCAGCCAGTGGCAGCTTCCCACATTCATATACAGTCTGGAAGCGGAGGGGTGAACTATTCATACAATGTACTTTTTATATACACCACTCCATTGAAACTACAATGAAATGATAGCAGCAATTCTTAAAACAGGTACGGACAGGGATCGAAAACATGAACTTCAGTTTTGAAAATTATGACATAAAAGTTGGTAACCATGCCACGTCTGTTCTATAAATGTACTAACAGGGATTGAACGCATATTCTTCAGATTACAAGACCAAATGATTTTGCACATCTCTGTTTCCTGCTTAGAATTTCAACATTCTGGAAAGTAGAAGTTGGGTCTTTGCAAAAAAACATGGAGAATCTGGGGATTGAACCCAGGACCTCATACATGCAAAGCATGCGCTCTACCACTGAGCTACATCCCCTTTCTGCAAAAGAAAAAATGTTGCTTTTTTTTTTTAAATGTCACTTTTATTTAACCAGGTAAGCCAGTTAAGGACAAGTTCTCATACACCACTGCGACCTGGCCAAGATAAAGCAAAGCAGTGCAACACAAACAACAACACAGAGTTACACATGGAACAAACAAATCCGGGCTTGGGACCAGCAAAAGTGACCCAAAAGAGACACTCTGGCGGAGCAACTTAGTTTTTAATTGTATTTTTTTGTTTTTCAGTTTAGTTTTCTTAATTTGGTTTGGTTTTTAACCTTATGGTCCACTTAGGAGCCTACGACAAGTCACAGTAAAACATTAACATTTTTAACCATAACATAAAAATAAATAATTCTATACAATCTACATTAACAATCTAAATGGACCAAAAAGAGACAATAGAAAAAACCTTCAATTGCAAATGTGAGAAAATGATGGTAACTAGTCTGGCCCTAATTCAGGTTAATTTTTAAAATGTTTTATGTAAGCCAGGGCGGGATCAGCCAGCGGCAGCTTCCCACATTCATATACAGTCTGGAAGCGGAGGGGTGAACTATTAATACAATGTACTTTTTATATACACCACTCCATTGAAACTACAATGAAATGATAGCAGCAATTCTTAAAACAGGTACGGACAGGGATCGAAAACATGAACTTCAGTTTTTGAAAATTATGACATAAAAGTTGGCAACCATGCCACTTCTGTTCTATAAATGTACTAACAGGGATTGAAAGCATATTCTTCAGATTACAAGACCAAATGATTTTGCACATCTCTGTTTCCTGCTTAGAATTTCAACATTCTGGAAAGTAGAAGTTGGGTCTTTGCAAAAAAACATGGAGAAGCTGGGGATTGAACCCAGGACCTCATACATGCAAAGCATGCGCTCTACCACTGAGCTACATCCCCTTTCTGGGAAAGAAAAAAAAATGTTGCTTTTTTTTTTAAATGTCACTTTTATTTAACCAGGTAAGCCAGTTAAGGACAATTTCTCATACACCACTGCGACCTGGCCAAGATAAAGCAAAGCAGTGCAACACAAACAACAACACAGAGTTACACATGGAACAAACAAATCCGGGCTTGGGACCAGCAAAAGTGACCCAAAAGAGACACTCTGGCGGAGCAACTTAGTTTTTAATTGTATTTTTTTGTTTTTCAGTTTAGTTTTCTTAATTTGGTTTGGTTTTTAACCTTATGGTCCACTTAGGAGCCTACGACAAGTCACAGTAAAACATTAACATTTTTAACCATAACATAAAAATAAATAATTCTATACAATCTACATTAACAATCTAAATGGACCAAAAAGAGACAATAGAAAAATCCTTCAATTGCAATGTGAGAAAATGATGGTAACTAGTCTGGCCCTAATTCAGGTTAATTTTTTAAATGTTTTATGTAAGCCAGGGCGGGATCAGCCAGCGGCAGCTTCCCACATTCATATACAGTCTGGAAGCGGAGGGGTGAACTATTAATTCAATGTACTTTTTATATACACCACTCCATTGAAACTACAATGAAATGATAGCAGCAATTCTTAAAACAGGTACGGACAGGGATCGAAAACATGAACTTCAGTTTTTGAAAATTATGACATAAAAGTTGGCAACCATGCCACTTCTGTTCTATAAATGTACTAACAGGGATTGAACGCATATTCTTCAGATTACAAGACCAAATGATTTTGCACATCTCTGTTTCCTGCTTAGAATTTCAACATTCTGGAAAGTAGAAGTTGGGTCTTTGCAAAAAAAAAACATGGAGAAGCTGGGGATTGAACCCAGGACCTCATACATGCAAAGCATGCGCTCTACCACTGAGCTACATCCCTTTCTGTGAAAGAAAAAAATGTTGCTTTTTTTTTTTAAATGTCACTTTTATTTAACCAGGTAAGCCAGTTAAGGACAAGTTCTCATACACCACTGCGACCTGGCCAAGATAAAGCAAAGCAGTGCAACACAAACAACAACACAGAGTTACACATGGAACAAACAAATCCGGGCTTGGGACCAGCAAAAGTGACCCAAAAGAGACACTCTGGCGGAGCAACTTAGTTTTTAATTGTATTTTTTTGTTTTTCAGTTTAGTTTTCTTAATTTGGTTTGGTTTTTAACCTTATGGTCCACTTAGGAGCCTACGACAAGTCACAGTAAAACATTAACATTTTTAACCATAACATAAAAATAAATAATTCTATACAATCTACATTAACAATCTAAATGGACCAAAAAGAGACAATAGAAAAAACCTTCAATTGCAATGTGAGAAAATGATGGTAACTAGTCTGGCCCTAATTCAGGTTAATTTTTTTAAATGTTTTATGTAAGCCAGGGCGGGATCAGCCAGCGGCAGCTTCCCACATTCATATACAGTCTGGAAGCGGAGGGGTGAACTATTAATTCAATGTACTTTTATATACACCACTCCATTGAAACTACAATGAAATGATAGCAGCAATTCTTAAAACAGGTACGGACAGGGATCGAAAACATGAACTTCAGTTTTTGAAAATTATGACATAAAAGTTGGCAACCATGCCACTTCTGTTCTATAAATGTACTAACAGGGATTGAAAGCATATTCTTCAGATTACAAGACCAAATGATTTTGCACATCTCTGTTTCCTGCTTAGAATTTCAATATTCTGGAAAGTAGAAGTTGGGTCTTTGCAAAAAAACATGGAGAAGCTGGGGATTGAACCCAGGACCTCATACATGCAAAGCATGCGCTCTACCACTGAGCTACATCCCCTTTCTGGGAAAGAAAAAAATGTTGCTTATTTTTTTAAATGTCACTTTTATTTAACCAGGTAAGCCAGTTAAGGACAAGTTCTCATACACCACTGCGACCTGGCCAAGATAAAGCAAAGCAGTGCAACACAAACAACAACACAGAGTTACACATGGAACAAACAAATCCGGGCTTGGGACCAGCAAAAGTGACCCAAAGAGACACTCTGGCGGAGCAACTTAGTTTTTAATTGTATTTTTTTGTTTTTCAGTTTAGTTTTCTTAATTTGGTTTGGTTTTTAACCTTATGGTCCACTTAGGAGCCTACGACAAGTCACAGTAAAACATTAACATTTTTAACCATAACATAAAAATAAATAATTCTATACAATCTACATTAACAATCTAAATGGACAAAAAGAGACAATAGAAAAAACCTTCAATTGCAATGTGAGAAAATGATGGTAACTAGTCTGGCCCTAATTCAGGTTATTTTTTATATTTTTTTTCATGTAAGCCAGGGCGGGATCAGCCAGTGGCAGCTTCCCACATTCATATACAGTCTGGAAGCGGAGGGGTGAACTATTCATACAATGTACTTTTTATATACACCACTCCATTGAAACTACAATGAAATGATAGCAGCAATTCTTAAAACAGGTACGGACAGGGATCGAAAACATGAACTTCAGTTTTTGAAAATTATGACATAAAAGTTGGCAACCATGCCACTTCTGTTCTATAAATGTACTAACAGGGATTGAAAGCATATTCTTCAGATTACAAGACCAAATGATTTTGCACATCTCTGTTTCCTGCTTAGAATTTCAATATTCTGGAAAGTATAAGTTGGGTCTTTGCAAAAAAACATGGAGAAGCTGGGGATTGAACCCAGGACCTCATACATGCAAAGCATGCGCTCTAACACTGAACTACATCCCCTTTCTGGGAAAGAAAAAAATGTTGCTTATTTTTTTAAATGTCACTTTTATTTAACCAGGTAAGCCAGTTAAGGACAAGTTCTCATACACCACTGCGACCTGGCCAAGATAAAGCAAAGCAGTGCAACACAAACAACAACACAGAGTTACACATGGAACAAACAAATCCGGGCTTGGGACCAGCAAAAGTGACCCAAAAGAGACACTCTGGCGGAGCAACATAGTTTTTAATTGTATTTTTTGTTTTTCAGTTTAGTTTTCTTAATTTGGTTTGGTTTGTAACCTTATGGTCCACTTAGGAGCCTACGACAAGTCACAGTAAAACATTAACATTTTTAACCGTAACATAAAAATAAATAATTCTATACAATCTACATTAACAATCTAAATGGACCAAAAAGAGACAATAGAAAAAACCTTCAATTGCAATGTGAGAAAATGATGGTAACTAGTCTGGCCCTAATTCAGGTTAATTTTTTAAATGTTTTATGTAAGCCAGGGCGGGATCAGCCAGTGGCAGCTTCCCACATTCATACACAGTCTGGAAGCGGAGGGGTGAACTATTAATTCAATGTACTTTTTATATACACCACTCCATTGAAACTACAATGAAATGATAGCAGCAATTCTTAAAACAGGTACTGACAGGGATCGAAAACATGAACTTCAGTTTTTGAAAATTATGACATAAAAGTTGGCAACCATGCCACTTCTGTTCTATAAATGTACTAACAGGGATTGAAAGCATATTCTTCAGATTACAAGACCAAATGATTTTGCACATCTCTGTTTCCTGCTAAGAATTTCAATATTCTGGAAAGTAGAAGTTGGGTCTTTGCAAAAAAACTTGGAGAAGCTGGGGATTGAACCCAGGACCTCATACATGAAAAGCATGCGCTCTACCACTGAGCTACATCACCTTTCTGGGAAAGAAAAAAATGTTGCTTATTTTTTTAAATGTCACTTTTATTTAACCAGGTAAGCCAGTTAAGGACAAGTTCTCATACACCACTGCGACCTGGCCAAGATAAAGCAAAGCAGTGCAACACAAACAACAACACAGAGTTACACATGGAACAAACAAATCCGGGCTTGGGACCAGCAAAAGTGACCCAAAAGAGACACTCTGGCGGAGCAACTTAGTTTTTAATTGTATTTTTTTGTTTTTCAGTTTAGTTTTCTTAATTTGGTTTGGTTTTTAACCTTATGGTCCACTTAGGAGCCTACGACAAGTCACAGTAAAACATTAACATTTTTAACCATAACATAAAATTAAAAATAAATAATTCTATACAATCTACATTAACAATCTAAATGGACCAAAAAGAGACAATAGAAAAAACTTTCAATTGCAATGTGAGAAAATGATGGTAACTAGTCTGGCCCTAATTCAGGTTAATTTTTTAAATGTTTTATGTAAGCCAGGGCGGGATCAGCCAGCGGCAGCTTCCCACATTCATATACAGTCTGGAAGCGGAGGGGTGAACTATTAATTCAATGTACTTTTTATATACACCACTCCATTGAAACTACAATGAAATGATAGCAGCAATTCTTAAAACAGGTACGGACAGGGATCGAAAACATGAACTTCAGTTTTGAAAATTATGACATAAAAGTTGGCAACCATGCCACTTCTGTTCTATAAATGTACTAACAGGGATTGAAAGCATATTCTTCAGATTACAAGACCAAATGATTTTGCACATCTCTGTTTCCTGCTTAGAATTTCAATATTCTGGAAAATAGAAGTTGGGTCTTTGCAAAAAAACTTGGAGAAGCTGGGGATTGAACCCAGGACCTCATACATGCAAAACATGTGCTCTACCACTGAGCTACATCCACTTTCTGGGAAAGAAAAAACTGTTGCTTATTTTTTTAAATGTCACTTTTTTTAACCAGGTAAGCCAGTTAAGGACAAGTTCTCATACACCACTGCGACCTGGCCAAGATAAAGCAAAGCAGTGCAACAAACAACAACACAGAGTTACACATGGAACAAACAAATCCGGGCTTGGGACCAGCAAAAGTGACCCAAAAGAGACACTCTGGCGGAGCAACATAGTTTTTAATTGTATTTTTTGTTTTTCAGTTTAGTTTTCTTAATTTGGTTTGGTTTGTAACCTTATGGTCCACTTAGGAGCCTACGACAAGTCACAGTAAAACATTAACATTTTTAACCATAACATAAAAATAAATAATTCTATACAATCTACATTAACAATCTAAATGGACCAAAAAGAGACAATAGAAAAACCTTCAATTGCAATGTGAGAAAATGATGGTAACTAGTCTGGCCCTAATTCAGGTTAATTTTTTAAATGTTTTATGTAAGCCAGGGCGGGATCAGCCAGCGGCAGCTTCCCACATTCATATACAGTCTGGAAGCGGAGGGGTGAACTATTAATTCAATGTACTTTTTATATACACCACTCCATTGAAACTACAATGAAATGATAGCAGCAATTCTTAAAACAGGTACGGACAGGGATCGAAAACATGAACTTCAGTTTTTGAAAATTATGACATAAAAGTTGGCAACCATGCCACTTCTGTTCTATAAATGTACTAACAGGGATTGAAAGCATATTCTTCAGATTACAAGACCAAATGATTTTGCACATCTCTGTTTCCTGCTAAGAATTTCAATATTCTGGAAAGTAGAAGTTGGGTCTTTGCAAAAAAACATGAAGAAGCTGGGGATTGAGCCCAGGACCTCATACATGCAAAGCATGCGCTCTACCACTGAGCTACATCCCCTTTCTGGGAAAGAAAAAAATGTTGCTTATTTTTTTAAATGTCACTTTTATTTAACCAGGTAAGCCAGTTAAGGACAAGTTCTCATACACCACTGCGACCTGGCCAAGATAAAGCAAAGCAGTGCAACACAAACAACAACACAGAGTTACACATGGAACAAACAAATCCGGGCTTGGGACCAGCAAAAGTGACCCAAAAGAGACACTCTGGTGAAGAACTTAGTTTTTAATTGTATTTTTTTGTTTTTCAGTTTAGTTTTCTTAATTTGGTTTGGTTTTTAACCTTATGGTCCACTTTGGAGCCTACGACAAGTCACAGTAAAACATTAACATTTTTAACCATAACATAAAATTAAAAATAAATAATTCTATACAATCTACATTAACAATCTAAATGGACCAAAAAGAGACAATAGAAAAACTTTCAATTGCAATGTGAGAAAATGATGGTAACTAGTCTGGCCCTAATTCAGGTTAATTTTTTAAATGTTTTATGTAAGCCAGGGCGGGATCAGCCAGCGGCAGCTTCCCACATTCATATACAGTCTGGAAGCGGAGGGGTGAACTATTAATTCAATGTACTTTTTATATACACCACTCCATTGAAACTACAATGAAATCATAGCAGCAATTCTTAAAACAGGTACGGACAGGGATCAAAAACATGAACTTCAGTTTTTGAAAATTATGACATAAAAGTTGGCAACCATGCCACTTCTGTTCTATAAATGTACTAACAGGGATTGAAAGCATATTCTTCAGATTACAAGACCAAATGATTTTGCACATCTCTGTTTCCTGCTTAGAATTTCAATATTCTGGAAAGTATAAGTTGGGTCTTTGCAAAACAACATGGAGAAGCTGGGGACTGAACCCAGGACCTCATACATGCAAAGCATGCGCTCTACCACTGAGCTACATCCCCTTTCTGGGAAAGAAAAAAATGTTGCTTATTTTTTTAAATGTCACTTTATTTAACCAGGTAAGCCAGTTAAGGACAAGTTCTCATACACCACTGCGACCTGGCCAAGATAAAGCAAAGCAGTGCAACACAAACAACAACACAGAGTTACACATGGAACAAACAAATCCGGGCTTGGGACCAGCAAAAGTGACCCAAAAGAGACACTCTGGTGAAGAACTTAGTTTTTAATTGTATTTTTTTGTTTTTCAGTTTAGTTTTCTTAATTTGGTTTGGTTTTTAACCTTATGGTCCACTTTGGAGCCTACGACAAGTCACAGTAAAACATTAACATTTTTAACCATAAATTTAAAAATAAATAATTCTATACAATCTACATTAACAATCTAAATGGACCAAAAGAGACAATAGAAAAACTTTCAATTGCAATGTGAGAAAATGATGGTAACTAGTCTGGCCCTAATTCAGGTTAATTTTTTAAATGTTTTATGTAAGCCAGGGGCGGGATCAGCCAGCGGCAGCTTCCCACATACATATACAGTCTGGAAGCCGAGGGTGAACTATTAATTCAATGTACTTTTATATACACCACTCCATTGAAACTACAATGAAATGATAGCAGCAATTCTTAAAACAGGTACGGACAGGGATCGAAAACATGAACTTCAGTTTTTGAAAATTATGACATAAAAGTTGGCAACCATGCCACTTCTGTTCTATAAATGTACTAACAGGGATTGAACGCATATTCTTCAGATTACAAAACCAAATGATTTTGCACATCTCTGTTTCCTGCTTAGAATTTCAACATTCTGGAAAGTAGAAGTTGGTTCTTTGCAAAAACACATGGAGAAGCTGGGGATTGAAACAAGGACCTCCTACATGCAAAGCATGCACTCTACCACTGAGCTACATCCCCTTTCTGGGAAAGAAAAAAATCTTGCTTATTTTTTAAATGTCACTTTTATTTAACCAGGTAAGCCAGTTAAGGACAAGTTCTCATACACCACTGCGACCTGGCCAAGATAAAGCAAAGCAGTGCAACACAAACAACAACACAGAGTTACACATGGAACAAACAAATCCGGGCTTGGGACCAGCAAAAGTGACCCAAAAGAGACACTCTGGCGGAGCAACTTAGTTTTTAATTGTATTTTTTGTTTTTCAGTTTAGTTTTCTTAATTTGGTTTGGTTTTTAACCTTATGGTCCACTTAGGAGCCTACGACAAGTCACAGTAAAATATTAACATTTTTAACCATAACATAAAAATAAATAATTCTATACAATCTACATTAACAATCTAAATGGACCAAAAAGAGACAATAGAAAAAACCTTCAATTGCAATGTGAGAAAATGATGGTAACTAGTCTGGCCCTAATTCAGGTTAATTTTTTAAATTTTTATGTAAGCCAGGGCGGGATCAGCCAGCGGCAGCTTCCCACATTCATATACAGTCTGGAAGCGGAGGGGTGAACTATTAATACAATGTACTTTTAAATACACCACTCCATTGAAACTACAATGAAATGATAGCAGCAATTCTTAAAACAGGTACGGACAGGGATCGAAAACATGAGCTTCAGTTTTTGAAAATTATGACATAAAAGTTGGCAAACATGCCACTTCTGTTCTATAAATGTACTAACAGGGATTGAAAGCATATTCTTCAGATTACAAGACCAAATGATTTTGCACATCTCTGTTTCCTGCTTAGAATTTCAATATTCTGGAAAGTATAAGTTGGGTCTTTGCAAAAAAACATGGAGAAGCTGGGGATTGAACCCAGGACCTCATACATGCAAAGCATGCGCTCTACCACTGAGCTACATCCCCTTCCTGGGAAAGAAAATATGTTGCTTATTTTTTTAAATGTCACTTTTTTTAACCAGGTAAGCCAGTTAAGGACAAGTTCTCATACACCACTGCGACCTGGCCAAGATAAAGCAAAGCAGTGCAACACAAACAACAACACAGAGTTACACATGGAACAAACAAATCTGGGCTTGGGACCAGCAAAAGTGACCCAAAGAGACACTCTGGCGGAGCAACTTAGTTTTAATTGTATTTTTTTGTTTTTCATTTTAGTTTTCTTAATTTGGTTTGGTTTTTAACCTTATGGTCCACTTAGGAGCCTCGACAAGTCACAGTAAAATATTAACATTTTTAACCATAACATAAAAATAAATAATTCTATACAATCTACATTAACAATCTAAATGGACCAAAAAGAGACAATAGAAAAAACCTTCAATTGCAATGTGAGAAAATGATGGTAACTAGTCTGGCCCTAATTCAGGTTAAATTTTTAAATTTTTATGTAAGCCAGGGCGGGATGGTTAAAGCGGCAGTTCCCACATTTTATACAGTCTGGAAGCGGAGGGGTGAACTATTAATACAATGTACTTTTTAAATACACCACTCCATTGAAAAACAATGAAATAAATAGCAGCAATTCTTAAAGTGTCTCTTTTGGGTCACTTTTGCTGGATCAAAAGATGAACTTCAGTTTTTTGAAAATTATGACATAAAAGTTGGCCAACCATGCCACTGTCTGTTCTATAAATGTACTAACAGGGATTGAACGCATATTCTTCAGATTACAAGACCAAATGATTTTGCACATCTCTGTTTCCTGCTTAGAATTTCAAGATTCTGGAAAGTAGAAGTTGGGTTCTTTGCAAAAACATGGAGAAGCTGGGATTGAACCCAGGAGAATACATGCAAAGCATGTTAGCTCTACCACTGAGCTACATCCCTTTCTGTGAAAAAAAAAATGTTGCTTTTTTTTTTTAAATGTCACTTTTATTTAACCAGGTAAGCCAGTTAAGGACAAGTTCTCATACACCACTGCGACCTGGCCAAGATAAAGCAAAGCAGTGCAACACAAACAACAACACAGAGTTACACATGGAACAAACAAATCTGGGCTTGGAACCAGCAAAAGTGACCCAAAAGAGACACTCTGGCGGAGCAACTTAGTTTTTAATTGTATTTTTTTGTTTTTCATTTTAGTTTTCTTAATTTGGTTTGGTTTTTAACCTTATGGTCCACTTAGGAGCCTACGACAAGTCACAGTAAAATATTAACATTTTTAACCATAACATAAAAATAAATAATTCTATACAATCTACATTAACAATCTAAATGGAGCAAAAAGAGACAATAGAAAAAACCTTCATTTGCAATGTGAGAAAATGATGGTAACTAGTCTGGCCCTAATTCAGGTTAATTTTTTAAATGTTTTATGTAAGCCAGGGCGGGATCAGCCAGCGGCAGCTTCCCACATTCATAAACAGTCTGGAAGCGGAGGGGTGAACTATTAATACAATGTACTTTTTAAATACACCACTCCATTGAAACTACAATGAAATGATAGCAGCAATTCTTAAAACAGGTACGGACAGGGATCGAAAACATGAACTTCAGTTTTTGAAAATTATGACATAAAAGTTGGCAACCATGCCACTTCTGTTCTATAAATGTACTAACAGGGATTGAACGCATATTCTTCAGATTACAAGACCAAATGATTTTGCACATCTCTGTTTCCTGCTTAGAATTTCAACATTCTGGAAAGTAGAAGTTGGGTCTTTGCAAAAAAAAACATGGAGATGCTGGGGATTGAACCCAGGACCTCATACATGCAAAGCATGCGCTCTACCACTGAGCTACATCCCCTTTCTGCAAAAGAAAAAAATGTTGTTTTTTTTTTTAAATGTCACTTTTATTTAACCAGGTAAGCCAGTTAAGGACAAGTTCTCATACACCACTGCGACCTGGCCAAGATAAAGCAAAGCAGTGCAACACAAACAACAACACAGAGTTACACATGGAACAAACAAATCTGGGCTTGGAACCAGCAAAAGTGATTTAAAAAAGAGACACTCTGGCGGAGCAACTTAGTTTTTAATTGTATTTTTTGTTTTTCATTTTAGTTTTCTTAATTTGGTTTGGTTTTTAACCTTATGGTCCACTTAGGAGCCTACGACAAGTCACAGTAAAATATTAACATTTTTAACCATAACATAAAAATAAATAATTCTATACAATCTACATTAACAATCTAAATGGAGCAAAAAGAGACAATAGAAAAAACCTTCATTTGCAATGTGAGAAAATGATGGTAACTAGTCTGGCCCTAATTCAGGTTAATTTTTAAATGTTTTATGTAAGCCAGGGCGGGATCAGCCAGCGGCAGCTTCCCACATTCATAAACAGTCTGAAGCGGAGGGGTGAACTATTAATACAATGTACTTTTTAAATACACCACTCCATTGAAACTACAATGAAATGATAGCAGCAATTCTTAAAACAGGTACGGACAGGGATCGAAAACATGAACTTCAGTTTTTGAAAATTATGACATAAAAGTTGGCAACCATGCCACTTCTGTTCTATAAATGTACTAACAGGGATTGAACGCATATTCTTCAGATTACAAGACCAAATGATTTTGCACATCTCTGTTTCCTGCTTAGAATTTCAACATTCTGGAAAGTAGAAGTTGGTCTTTGCAAAAAAACATGGAGATGCTGGGGATTGAACCCAGGACCTCATACATGCAAAGCATGCGCTCTACCACTGAGCTACATCCCCTTTCTGCAAAAGAAAAAAATGTTGCTTTTTTTTTAAATGTCACTTTTATTTAACCAGGTAAGCCAGTTAAGGACAAGTTCTCATACACCACTGCGACCTGGCCAAGATAAAGCAAAGCAGTGCAACACAAACAACAACACAGAGTTACACATGGAACAAACAAATCTGGGCTTGGGACCAGCAAAAGTGACCAAAAGAGACACTCTGGCGGAGCAACTTAGTTTTTTTAATTGTATTTTTTTGTTTTTCATTTTAGTTTTCTTAATTTGGTTTGGTTTTTAACCTTATGGTCCACTTAGGAGCCTACTGACAAGTCACAGTAAAATATTAACATTTTTAACCATAACATAAAAATAAATAATTCTATACAATCTACATTAACAATCTAAATGGACCAAAAAGAGACAATAGAAAAAACTAAGTTTCATTTGCAATGTGAGAAAATGATGGTAACTAGTCTGGCCCTAATTCAGGTTATGTAAGCCAGGGCGGGATCAGCCAGCGGCAGCTTCCCACATTCATAAACAGTCTGGAAGCGGAGGGGTGAACTATTAATACAATGTACTTTTTAAATACACCACTCCATTGAAACTACAATGAAATGATAGCAGCAATTCTTAAAACAGGTACGGACAGGATCGAAAACATGAACTTCAGTTTTTGAAAATGATGAACTTGCAACCATGCCACTCTGTTCTATAAATGTACTGGATTAAATAAAAGTTCTTCAAATTACAAGAACATTTTTGATTTTCAGAAACATGTAGCTCAGTGGTAGAGCGCATGCTTTGCTGTATGAGGTCCTGGGTTCAATCCCCATTCCATGTTTTTTTGCAAAGACCCAACTTCCAATCATTTGGTCTTGTAATCTGAAGAATATGCTTGTTCAATCCCTGTTAGTACATTTATAGAACAGAAGTGGCATGGTTGCCAACTTTTATGTCATAATTTTCAAAAACTGAAGTTCATGTTTTCGATCCCTGTCCGTACCTGTTTTAAGAATTGCTGCTATCATTTCATTGTAGTTTCAATGGAGTGGTGTATTTAAAAAGTACATTGTATTAATAGTTCACCCCTCCGCTTCCAGACTGTTTATGAATGTGGGAAGCTGCCGCTGGCTGATCCCGCCCTGGCTTACATAAAACATTAAAAAAATTTACCTGAATTAGGGCCAGACTAGTTACCATCATTTTCTCACATTGCAAATGAAGGTTTTTTCTATTGTCTCTTTTTGGTCCATTTAGATTGTTAATGTAGATTGTATAGAATTATTTATTTTTATGTTATGGTTAAAAATGTTAATGTTTTACTGTGACTTGTCGTAGGCTCCTAAGTGGACCATAAGGTTAAAAACCAAACCAAATTAAGAAAACTAAAATGAAAAACAAAAAAATACAATTAAAAACTAAGTTGCTCCGCCAGAGTGTCTCTTTTGGGTCACTTTTGCTGGTCCCAAGCCCAGATTTGTTTGTTCCATGTGTAACTCTGTGTTGTTGTTTGTGTTGCACTGCTTTGCTTTATCTTGGCCAGGTCGCAGTGGTGTATGAGAACTTGTCCTTAACTGGCTTACCTGGTTAAATAAAAGTGACATTTAAAAAAAAAAGCAACATTTTTTTCTTTTGCAGAAAGGGGATGTAGCTCAGTGGTAGAGCGCATGCTTTGCATGTATGAGGTCCTGGGTTCAATCCCCAGCTTCTCCATGTTTTTTTGCAAAGACCCAACTTCTACTTTCCAGAATGTTGAAATTCTAAGCAGGAAACAGAGATGTGCAAAATCATTTGGTCTTGTAATCTGAAGAATATGCGTTCAATCCCTGTTAGTACATTTATAGAACAGAAGTGGCATGGTTGCCAACTTTTATGTCATAATTTTCAAAAACTGAAGTTCATGTTTTCGATCCCTGTCCGTACCTGTTTTAAGAATTGCTGCTATCATTTCATTGTAGTTTCAATGGAGTGGTGTATTTAAAAAGTACATTGTATTAATAGTTCCCCCCTCCGCTTCCAGACTGTTTATGAATGTGGGAAGCTGCCGCTGGCTGATCCCGCCCTGGCTTACATAAAACATTAAAAAAAAATTAACCTGAATTAGGGCCAGACTAGTTACCATCATTTTCTCACATTGCAAATGAAGGTTTTTTCTATTGTCTCTTTTTGCTCCATTTAGATTGTTAATGTAGATTGTATAGAATTATTTATTTTTATGTTATGGTTAAAAATGTTAATATTTTACTGTGACTTGTCGTAGGCTCCTAAGTGGACCATAAGGTTAAAAACCAAACCAAATTAAGAAAACTAAAATGAAAAACAAAAAAATACAATTAAAAACTAAGTTGCTCCGCCAGAGTGTCTCTTTTGGGTCACTTTTGCTGGTTCCAAGCCCAGATTTGTTTGTTCCATGTGTAACTCTGTGTTGTTGTTTGTGTTGCACTGCTTTGCTTTATCTTGGCCAGGTCGCAGTGGTGTATGAGAACTTGTCCTTAACTGGCTTACCTGGTTAAATAAAAGTGACATTTAAAAAAAAAAGCAACATTTTTTTCTTTTGCAGAAAGGGGATGTAGCTCAGTGGTAGAGCGCATGCTTTGCATGTATGAGGTCCTGGGTTCAATCCCCAGCATCTCCATGTTTTTTTGCAAAGACCCAACTTCTACTTTCCAGAATGTTGAAATTCTAAGCAGGAAACAGAGATGTGCAAAATCATTTGGTCTTGTAATCTGAAGAATATGCGTTCAATCCCTGTTAGTACATTTATAGAACAGAAGTGGCATGGTTGCCAACTTTTATGTCATAATTTTCAAAAACTGAAGTTCATGTTTTCGATCCCTGTCCGTACCTGTTTTAAGAATTGCTGCTATCATTTCATTGTAGTTTCAATGGAGTGGTGTATTTAAAAAGTACATTGTATTAATAGTTCACCCCTCCGCTTCCAGACTGTTTATGAATGTGGGAAGCTGCCGCTGGCTGATCCCGCCCTGGCTTACATAAAACATAAAAAAAATTAACCTGAATTAGGGCCAGACTAGTTACCATCATTTTCTCACATTGCAAATGAAGGTTTTTTCTATTGTCTCTTTTTGCTCCATTTAGATTGTTAATGTAGATTGTATAGAATTATTTATTTTTATGTTATGGTTAAAAATGTTAATATTTTACTGTGACTTGTCGTAGGCTCCTAAGTGGACCATAAGGTTAAAAACCAAACCAAATTAAGAAAACTAAAATGAAAAACAAAAAAATACAATTAAAAACTAAGTTGCTCCGCCAGAGTGTCTCTTTTGGGTCACTTTTGCTGGTTCCAAGCCCAGATTTGTTTGTTCCATGTGTAACTCTGTGTTGTTGTTTGTGTTGCACTGCTTTGCTTTATCTTGGCCAGGTCGCAGTGGTGTATGAGAACTTGTCCTTAACTGGCTTACCTGGTTAAATAAAAGTGACATTTAAAAAAAAAAAGCAACATTTTTTTCTTTTGCAGAAAGGGGATGTAGCTCAGTGGTAGAGCGCATGCTTTGCATGTATGAGGTCCTGGGTTCAATCCCCAGCTTCTCCATGTTTTTTTGCAAAGACCCAACTTCTACTTTCCAGAATGTTGAAATTCTAAGCAGGAAACAGAGATGTGCAAAATCATTTGGTCTTGTAATCTGAAGAATATGCGTTCAATCCCTGTTAGTACATTTATAGAACAGAAGTGGCATGGTTGCCAACTTTTATGTCATAATTTTCAAAAACTGAAGTTCATGTTTTCGATCCCTGTCCGTACCTGTTTTAAGAATTGCTGCTATCATTTCATTGTAGTTTCAATGGAGTGGTGTATTTTAAAAAGTACATTGTATTAATAGTTCACCCCTCCGCTTCCAGACTGTTTATGAATGTGGGAAGCTGCCGCTGGCTGATCCCGCCCTGGCTTACATAAAACATTTAAAAAATTAACCTGAATTAGGGCCAGACTAGTTACCATCATTTTCTCACATTGCAAATGAAGGTTTTTATTGTCTCTTTTTGGTCAATTTAGATTGTTAATGTAGATTGTATAGAATTATTTATTTTTATGTTATGGTTAAAAATGTTAATATTTTACTGTGACTTGTCGTAGGCTCCTAAGTGGACCATAAGGTTAAAAACCAAACCAAATTAAGAAAACTAAAATGAAAAACAAAAAAATACAATTAAAAACTAAGTTGCTCCGCCAGAGTGTCTCTTTTGGGTCACTTTTGCTGGTCCCAAGCCCAGATTTGTTTGTTCCATGTGTAACTCTGTGTTGTTGTTTGTGTTGCACTGCTTTGCTTTATCTTGGCCAGGTCGCAGTGGTGTATGAGAACTTGTCCTTAACTGGCTTACCTGGTTAAATAAAAGTGACATTTAAAAAAAAAAAAGCAACATTTTTTTCTTTTGCAGAAAGGGGATGTAGCTCAGTGGTAGAGCGCATGCTTTGCATGTATGAGGTCCTGGGTTCAATCCCCAGCTTCTCCATGTTTTTTTGCAAGACCCAACTTCTACTTTCCAGAATGTTGAAATTCTAAGCAGGAAACAGAGATGTGCAAAATCATTTGGTCTTGTAATCTGAAGAATATGCGTTCAATCCCTGTTAGTACATTTATAGAACAGAAGTGGCATGGTTGCCAACTTTTATGTCATAATTTTCAAAAACTGAAGTTCATGTTTTCGATCCCTGTCCGTACCTGTTTTAAGAATTGCTGCTATCATTTCATTGTAGTTTCAATGGAGTGGTGTATTTAAAAAGTACATTGTATTAATAGTTCACCCCTCCGCTTCCAGACTGTTTATGAATGTGGGAAGCTGCCGCTGGCTGATCCCGCCCTGGCTTACATAAAACATTTAAAAAATTAACCTGAATTAGGGCCAGACTAGTTACCATCATTTTCTCACATTGCAATTGAAGGTTTTTTCTATTGTCTCTTTTTGGTCAATTTAGATTGTTAATGTAGATTGTATAGAATTATTTATTTTTATGTTATGGTTAAAAATGTTAATATTTTACTGTGACTTGTCGTAGGCTCCTAAGTGGACCATAAGGTTAAAAACCAAACCAAATTAAGAAAACTAAAATGAAAAATGAAAAAATACAATTAAAAACTAAGTTGCTCCGCCAGAGTGTCTCTTTTGGGTCACTTTTGCTGGTCCCAAGCCCAGATTTGTTTGTTCCATGTGTAACTCTGTGTTGTTGTTTGTGTTGCACTGCTTTGCTTTATCTTGGCCAGGTCGCAGTGGTGTATGAGAACTTGTCCTTAACTGGCTTACCTGGTTAAATAAAAGTGACATTTAAAAAAAAAAAGCAACATTTTTTTCTTTTGCAGAAAGGGGATGTAGCTCAGTGGTAGACCGCATGCTTTGCATGTATGAGGTCCTGGGTTCAATCCCCAGCTTCTCCATGTGTTTTTGCAAAGAACCAACTTCTACTTTCCAGAATGTTGAAATTCTAAGCAGGAAACAGAGATGTGCAAAATCATTTGGTCTTGTAATCTGAAGAATATGCGTTCAATCCCTGTTAGTACATTTATAGAACAGAAGTGGCATGGTTGCCAACTTTTATGTCATAATTTTCAAAAACTGAAGTTCATGTTTTCGATCCCTGTCCGTACCTGTTTTAAGAATTGCTGCTATCATTTCATTGTAGTTTCAATGGAGTGGTGTATTTAAAAAGTACATTGTATTAATAGTTCACCCCTCCGCTTCCAGACTGTATATGAATGTGGGAAGCCGCCGCTGGCTGATCCCGCCCTGGCTTACATAAAACATTTAAAAAATTAACCTGAATTAGGGCCAGACTAGTTACCATCATTTTCTCACATTGCAATTGAAGGTTTTTTCTATTGTCTCTTTTTGCTCCATTTAGATTGTTAATGTAGATTGTATAGAATTATTTATTTTTATGTTATGGTTAAAAATGTTAATATTTTACTGTGACTTGTCGTAGGCTCCTAAGTGGACCATAAGGTTAAAAACCAAACCAAATTAAGAAAACTAAACTGAAAAACAAAAAAATACAATTAAAAACTAAGTTGCTCCGCCAGAGTGTCTCTTTTGGGTCACTTTTGCTGGTCCCAAGCCCGGATTTGTTTGTTCCATGTGTAACTCTGTGTTGTTGTTTGTGTTGCACTGCTTTGCTTTATCTTGGCCAGGTCGCAGTGGTGTATGAGAACTTGTCCTTAACTGGCTTACCTGGTTAAATAAAAGTGACATTTAAAAAAAAAAAGCAACATTTTTTTCTTTCCCAGAAAGGGGATGTAGCTCAGTGGTAGAGCGCATGCTTTGCATGTAGGAGGTCCTGGGTTCAATCCCCAGCTTCTCCATGTGTTTTTGCAAAGAACCAACTTCTACTTTCCAGAATGTTGAAATTCTAAGCAGGAAACAGAGATGTGCAAAATCATTTGGTCTTGTAATCTGAAGAATATGCGTTCAATCCCTGTTAGTACATTTATAGAACAGAAGTGGCATGGTTGCCAACTTTTATGTCATAATTTTCAAAAACTGAAGTTCATGTTTTCGATCCCTGTCCGTACCTGTTTTAAGAATTGCTGCTATCATTTCATTGTAGTTTCAATGGAGTGGTGTATTTAAAAAGTACATTGTATTAATAGTTCACCCCTCCGCTTCCAGACTGTATATGAATGTGGGAAGCCGCCGCTGGCTGATCCCGCCCTGGCTTACATAAAAATAAAAATAAATTAACCTGAATTAGGGCCAGACTAGTTACCATCATTTTCTCACATTGCAAATGAAGGTTTTTTCTATTGTCTCTTTTTGCTCCATTTAGATTGTTAATGTAGATTGTATAGAATTATTTATTTTTATGTTATGGTTAAAAATGTTAATATTTTACTGTGACTTGTCGTAGGCTCCTAAGTGGACCATAAGGTTAAAAACCAAACCAAATTAAGAAAACTAAACTGAAAAACAAAAAAATACAATTAAAAACTAAGTTGCTCCGCCAGAGTGTCTCTTTTGGGTCACTTTTGCTGGTCCCAAGCCCGGATTTGTTTGTTCCATGTGTAACTCTGTGTTGTTGTTTGTGTTGCACTGCTTTGCTTTATCTTGGCCAGGTCGCAGTGTTGTATGAGAACTTGTCCTTAACTGGCTTACCTGGTTAAATAAAAGTGACATTTAAAAAAAAAAGCAACATTTTTTTCTTTCCCAGAAAGGGGATGTAGCTCAGTGGTAGAGCGCATGCTTTGCATGTAGGAGGTCCTGGGTTCAATCCCCAGCTTCTCCATGTTTTTTTGCAAAGACCCAACTTCTACTTTCCAGAATGTTGAAATTCTAAGCAGGAAACAGAGATGTGCAAAATCATTTGGTCTTGTAATCTGAAGAATATGTTCAATCCCTGTTAGTACATTTATAGAACAGAAGTGGCATGGTTGCCAACTTTTATGTCATAATTTTCAAAAACTGAAGTTCATGTTTTCGATCCCTGTCCGTACCTGTTTTAAGAATTGCTGCTATCATTTCATTGTAGTTTCAATGGAGTGGTGTATATAAAAAGTACATTGAATTAATAGTTCCCCCCTCCGCTTCCAGACTGTATATGAATGTGGGAAGCTGCCGCTGGCTGATCCCGCCCTGGCTTACATAAAACATTTAAAAAATTAACCTGAATTAGGGCCAGACTAGTTACCATCATTTTCTCACATTGCAAATGAAGGTTTTTTCTATTGTCTCTTTTTGCTCCATTTAGATTGTTAATGTAGATTGTATAGAATTATTTATTTTTATGTTATGGTTAAAAATGTTAATATTTTACTGTGACTTGTCGTAGGCTCCTAAGTGGACCATAAGGTTAAAAACCAAACCAAATTAAGAAAACTAAACTGAAAAACAAAAAAATACAATTAAAAACTAAGTTGCTCCGCCAGAGTGTCTCTTTTGGGTCACTTTTGCTGGTCCCAAGCCCAGATTTGTTTGTTCCATGTGTAACTCTGTGTTGTTGTTTTTGTTGCACTGCTTTGCTTTATCTTGGCCAGGTCGCAGTGGTGTATGAGAACTTGTCCTTAACTGGCTTACCTGGTTAAATAAAAGTGACATTTAAAAAAAAAAAAAAGCAACATTTTTTTCTTTCCCAGAAAGGGGATGTAGCTCAGTGGTAGAGCGCATGCTTTGCATGTATGAGGTCCTGGGTTCAATCCCCAGCTTCTCCATGTTTTTTGCAAAGACCCAACTTCTACTTTCCAGAATGTTGAAATTCTAAGCAGGAAACAGAGATGTGCAAAATCATTTGGTCTTGTAATCTGAAGAATATGCGTTCAATCCCTGTTAGTACATTTATAGAACAGAAGTGGCATGGTTGCCAACTTTTATGTCATAATTTTCAAAAACTGAAGTTCATGTTTTCGATCCCTGTCCGTACCTGTTTTAAGAATTGCTGCTATCATTTCATTGTAGTTTCAATGGAGTGGTGTATATAAAAAGTACATTGAATTAATAGTTCACCCCTCCGCTTCCAGACTGTATATGAATGTGGGAAGCTGCCGCTGGCTGATCCCGCCCTGGCTTACATAAAACATTAAAAAAATTAACCTGAATTAGGGCCAGACTAGTTACCATCATTTTCTCACATTGCAATTGAAAGTTTTTTCTATTGTCTCTTTTTGGTCCATTTAGATTGTTAATGTAGATTGTATAGAATTATTTATTTTTATGTTATGGTTAAAAATGTTAATATTTTACTGTGACTTGTCGTAGGCTCCTAAGTGGACCATAAGGTTAAAAACCAAACCAAATTAAGAAAACTAAACTGAAAAACAAAAAAATACAATTAAAAACTAAGTTGCTCCACCAGAGTGTCTCTTTTGGGTCACTTTTGCTGGTCCCAAGCCCAGATTTGTTTGTTCCATGTGTAACTCTGTGTTGTTGTTTGTGTTGCACTGCTTTGCTTTATCTTGGCCAGGTCGCAGTGGTGTATGAGAACTTGTCCTTAACTGGCTTACCTGGTTAAATAAAAGTGACATTTAAAAAAATAAGCAACATTTTTTTCTTTCCAAGAAAGGGGATGTAGCTCAGTGGTAGAGCGCATGCTTTGCATGTATGAGGTCCTGGGTTCAATCCCCAGCTTCTCCATGTTTTTTTGCAAAGACCCAACTTCTACTTTCCAGAATGTTGAAATTCTAAGCAGGAAACAGAGATGTGCAAAATCATTTGGTCTTGTAATCTGAAGAATATGCGTTCAATCCCTGTTAGTACATTTATAGAACAGAAGTGGCATGGTTGCCAACTTTTATGTCATAATTTTCAAAAACTGAAGTTCATGTTTTCGATCCCTGTCCGTACCTGTTTTAAGAATTGCTGCTATCATTTCATTGTAGTTTCAATGGAGTGGTGTATATAAAAAGTACATTGAATTAATAGTTCACCCCTCCGCTTCCAGACTGTATATGAATGTGGGAAGCTGCCGCTGGCTGATCCCGCCCTGGCTTACATAAAACATTTAAAAAAATTAACCTGAATTAGGGCCAGACTAGTTACCATCATTTTCTCACATTGCAATTGAAGGTTTTTTCTATTGTCTCTTTTTGGTCAATTTAGATTGTTAATGTAGATTGTATAGAATTATTTATTTTTATGTTATGGTTAAAAATGTTAATATTTTACTGTGACTTGTCGTAGGCTCCTAAGTGGACCATAAGGTTAAAAACCAAACCAAATTAAGAAAACTAAACTGAAAAACAAAAAAATACAATTAAAAACTAAGTTGCTCCGCCAGAGTGTCTCTTTTGGGTCACTTTTGCTGGTCCCAAGCCCAGATTTGTTTGTTCCATGTGTAACTCTGTGTTGTTGTTTGTGTTGCACTGCTTTGCTTTATCTTGGCCAGGTCGCAGTGGTGTATGAGAACTTGTCCTTAACTGGCTTACCTGGTTAAATAAAAGTGACATTTAAAAAAAAAATAAGCAACATTTTTTTCTTTCCCAGAAAGGGGATGTAGCTCAGTGGTAGAGCGCATGCTTTGCATGTATGAGGTCCTGGGTTCAATCCCCAGCTTCTCCATGTTTTTTTGCAAAGACCCAACTTCTACTTTCCAGAATGTTGAAATTCTAAGCAGGAAACAGAGATGTGCAAAATCATTTGGTCTTGTAATCTGAAGAATATGCGTTCAATCCCTGTTAGTACATTTATAGAACAGAAGTGGCATGGTTGCCAACTTTTATGTCATAATTTTCAAAAACTGAAGTTCATGTTTTCGATCCCTGTCCGTACCTGTTTTAAGAATTGCTGCTATCATTTCATTGTAGTTTCAATGGAGTGGTGTATATAAAAAGTACATTGAATTAATAGTTCACCCCTCCGCTTCCAGACTGTATATGAATGTGGGAAGCTGCCGCTGGCTGATCCCGCCCTGGCTTACATAAAACATTAAAAAAAATTAACCTGAATTAGGGCCAGACTAGTTACCATCATTTTCTCACATTGCAATTGAAGGTTTTTTCTATTGTCTCTTTTTGGTCAATTTAGATTGTTAATGTAGATTGTATAGAATTATTTATTTTTATGTTATGGTTAAAAATGTTAATATTTTACTGTGACTTGTCGTAGGCTCCTAAGTGGACCATAAGGTTAAAAACCAAACCAAATTAAGAAAACTAAACTGAAAAACAAAAAAATACAATTAAAAACTAAGTTGCTCCGCCAGAGTGTCTCTTTTGGGTCACTTTTGCTGGTCCCAAGCCCAGATTTGTTTGTTCCATGTGTAACTCTGTGTTGTTGTTTGTGTTGCACTGCTTTGCTTTATCTTGGCCAGGTCGCAGTGGTGTATGAGAACTTGTCCTTAACTGGCTTACCTGGTTAAATAAAAGTGACATTTAAAAAAAAAAAAGCAACATTTTTTTCTTTCCCAGAAAGGGGATGTAGCTCAGTGGTAGAGCGCATGCTTTGCATGTATGAGGTCCTGGGTTCAATCCCCAGCTTCTCCATGTTTTTTGCAAAGACCCAACTTCTACTTTCCAGAATGTTGAAATTCTAAGCAGGAAACAGAGATGTGCAAAATCATTTGGTCTTGTAATCTGAAGAATATGCGTTCAATCCCTGTTAGTACATTTATAGAACAGAAGTGGCATGGTTGCCAACTTTTATGTCATAATTTTCAAAAACTGAAGTTCATGTTTTCGATCCCTGTCCGTACCTGTTTTAAGAATTGCTGCTATCATTTCATTGTAGTTTCAATGGAGTGGTGTATATAAAAAGTACATTGTATTAATAGTTCACCCCTCCGCTTCCAGACTGTATATGAATGTGGGAAGCTGCCGCTGGCTGATCCCGCCCTGGCTTACATAAAACATTTAAAAAAAATTAACCTGAATTAGGGCCAGACTAGTTACCATCATTTTCTCACATTGCAATTGAAGGTTTTTTCTATTGTCTCTTTTTGGTCAATTTAGATTGTTAATGTAGATTGTATAGAATTATTTATTTTTATGTTATGGTTAAAAATGTTAATATTTTACTGTGACTTGTCGTAGGCTCCTAAGTGGACCATAAGGTTAAAAACCAAACCAAATTAAGAAAACTAAACTGAAAAACAAAAAAATACAATTAAAAACTAAGTTGCTCCGCCAGAGTGTCTCTTTTGGGTCACTTTTGCTGGTCCCAAGCCCAGATTTGTTTGTTCCATGTGTAACTCTGTGTTGTTGTTTGTGTTGCACTGCTTTGCTTTATCTTGGCCAGGTCGCAGTGGTGTATGAGAACTTGTCCTTAACTGGCTTACCTGGTTAAATAAAAGTGACATTTAAAAAAAAAAGCAACATTTTTTTCTTTCACAGAAAGGGGATGTAGCTCAGTGGTAGAGCGCATGCTTTGCATGTATGAGGTCCTGGGTTCAATCCCCAGCTTCTCCATGTTTTTTGCAAAGACCCAACTTCTACTTTCCAGAATGTTGAAATTCTAAGCAGGAAACAGAGATGTGCAAAATCATTTGGTCTTGTAATCTGAAGAATATGCGTTCAATCCCTGTTAGTACATTTATAGAACAGAAGTGGCATGGTTGCCAACTTTTATGTCATAATTTTCAAAAACTGAAGTTCATGTTTTCGATCCCTGTCCGTACCTGTTTTAAGAATTGCTGCTATCATTTCATTGTAGTTTCAATGGAGTGGTGTATATAAAAAGTACATTGTATTAATAGTTCACCCCTCCGCTTCCAGACTGTATATGAATGTGGGAAGCTGCCGCTGGCTGATCCCGCCCTGGCTTACATAAAACATTAAAAAAATTAACCTGAATTAGGGCCAGACTAGTTACCATCATTTTCTCACATTGCAATTGAAGGTTTTTTCTATTGTCTCTTTTTGGTCAATTTAGATTGTTAATGTAGATTGTATAGAATTATTTATTTTTATGTTATGGTTAAAAATGTTAATATTTTACTGTGACTTGTCGTAGGCTCCTAAGTGGACCATAAGGTTAAAAACCAAACCAAATTAAGAAAACTAAACTGAAAAACAAAAAAATACAATTAAAAACTAAGTTGCTCCGCCAGAGTGTCTCTTTTGGGTCACTTTTGCTGGTCCCAAGCCCAGATTTGTTTGTTCCATGTGTAACTCTGTGTTGTTGTTTGTGTTGCACTGCTTTGCTTTATCTTGGCCAGGTCGCAGTGGTGTATGAGAACTTGTCCTTAACTGGCTTACCTGGTTAAATAAAAGTGACATTTAAAAAAATAAGCAACATTTTTTTCTTTCCCAGAAAGGGGATGTAGCTCAGTGGTAGAGCGCATGCTTTGCATGTATGAGGTCCTGGGTTCAATCCCCAGCTTCTCCATGTGTTTTTGCAAAGAACCAACTTCTACTTTCCAGAATGTTGAAATTCTAAGCAGGAAACAGAGATGTGCAAAATCATTTGGTCTTGTAATCTGAAGAATATGCGTTCAATCCCTGTTAGTACATTTATAGAACAGAAGTGGCATGGTTGCCAACTTTTATGTCATAATTTTCAAAAACTGAAGTTCATGTTTTCGATCCCTGTCCGTACCTGTTTTAAGAATTGCTGCTATCATTTCATTGTAGTTTCAATGGAGTGGTGTATATAAAAAGTACATTGTATTAATAGTTCACCCCTCCGCTTCCAGACTGTATATGAATGTGGGAAGCTGCCGCTGGCTGATCCCGCCCTGGCTTACATAAAACATTAAAAAAATTAACCTGAATTAGGGCCAGACTAGTTACCATCATTTTCTCACATTGCAATTGAAGGTTTTTTCTATTGTCTCTTTTTGGTCAATTTAGATTGTTAATGTAGATTGTATAGAATTATTTATTTTTATGTTATGGTTAAAAATGTTAATATTTTACTGTGACTTGTCGTAGGCTCCTAAGTGGACCATAAGGTTAAAAACCAAACCAAATTAAGAAAACTAAACTGAAAAACAAAAAAATACAATTAAAAACTAAGTTGCTCCGCCAGAGTGTCTCTTTTGGGTCACTTTTGCTGGTCCCAAGCCCAGATTTGTTTGTTCCATGTGTAACTCTGTGTTGTTGTTTGTGTTGCACTGCTTTGCTTTATCTTGGCCAGGTCGCAGTGGTGTATGAGAACTTGTCCTTAACTGGCTTACCTGGTTAAATAAAAGTGACATTTAAAAAAAAAAGCAACATTTTTTTCTTTCACAGAAAGGGGATGTAGCTCAGTGGTAGAGCGCATGCTTTGCATGTATGAGGTCCTGGGTTCAATCCCCAGCTTCTCCATGTTTTTTTGCAAAGACCCAACTTCTACTTTCCAGAATGTTGAAATTCTAAGCAGGAAACAGAGATGTGCAAAATCATTTGGTCTTGTAATCTGAAGAATATGCGTTCAATCCCTGTTAGTACATTTATAGAACAGAAGTGGCATGGTTGCCAACTTTTATGTCATAATTTTCAAAAACTGAAGTTCATGTTTTCGATCCCTGTCCGTACCTGTTTTAAGAATTGCTGCTATCATTTCATTGTAGTTTCAATGGAGTGGTGTATATAAAAAGTACATTGAATTAATAGTTCACCCCTCCGCTTCCAGACTGTATATGAATGTGGGAAGCTGCTGCTGGCTGATCCCGCCCTGGCTTACATAAAACATAAAAAAAATTAACCTGAATTAGGGCCAGACTAGTTACCATCATTTTCTTACATTGCAAATGAAGGTTTTTTCTATTGTCTCTTTTTGCTCCATTTAGATTGTTAATGTAGATTGTATAGAATTATTTATTTTTTATGTTATGGTTAAAAATGTTAATATTTTACTGTGACTTGTCGTAGGCTCCTAAGTGGACCATAAGGTTAAAAACCAAACCAAATTAAGAAAACTATACTGAAAAACAAAAAAATACAATTAAAAACTAAGTTGCTCCGCCAGAGTGTCTCTTTTGGGTCACTTTTGCTGGTCCCAAGCCCAGATTTGTTTGTTCCATGTGTAACTCTGTGTTGTTGTTTGTGTTGCACTGCTTTGCTTTATCTTGGCCAGGTCGCAGTGGTGTATGAGAACTTGTCCTTAACTGGCTTACCTGGTTAAATAAAAGTGACATTTAAAAAAATAAGCAACATTTTTTTCTTTCCCAGAAAGGGGATGTAGCTCAGTGGTAGAGCGCATGCTTTGCATGTATGAGGTCCTGGGTTCAATCCCCAGCTTCTCCATGTTTTTTGCAAAGACCCAACTTCTACTTTCCAGAATGTTGAAATTCTAAGCAGGAAACAGAGATGTGCAAAATCATTTGGTCTTGTAATCTGAAGAATATGCGTTCAATCCCTGTTAGTACATTTATAGAACAGAAGTGGCATGGTTGCCAACTTTTATGTCATAATTTTCAAAAACTGAAGTTCATGTTTTCGATCCCTGTCCGTACCTGTTTTAAGAATTGCTGCTATCATTTCATTGTAGTTTCAATGGAGTGGTGTATATAAAAAGTACATTGTATTAATAGTTCACCCCTCCGCTTCCAGACTGTATATGAATGTGGGAAGCTGCCGCTGGCTGATCCCGCCCTGGCTTACATAAAACATAAAAAAAATTAACCTGAATTAGGGCCAGACTAGTTACCATCATTTTCTCACATTGCAAATGAAGGTTTTTCTATTGTCTCTTTTTGCTCCATTTAGATTGTTAATGTAGATTGTATAGAATTATTTATTTTTATGTTATGGTTAAAAATGTTAATATTTTACTGTGACTTGTCGTAGGCTCCTAAGTGGACCATAAGGTTAAAAACCAAACCAAATTAAGAAAACTAAACTGAAAAACAAAAAAATACAATTAAAAACTAAGTTGCTCCGCCAGAGTGTCTCTTTTGGGTCACTTTTGCTGGTCCCAAGCCCAGATTTGTTTGTTCCATGTGTAACTCTGTGTTGTTGTTTGTGTTGCACTGCTTTGCTTTATCTTGGCCAGGTCGCAGTGGTGTATGAGAACTTGTCCTTAACTGGCTTACCTGGTTAAATAAAAGTGACATTTAAAAAAAAAAAGCAACATTTTTTTCTTTTGCAGAAAGGGGATGTAGCTCAGTGGTAGAGCGCATGCTTTGCATGTATGAGGTCCTGGGTTCAATCCCCAGCTTCTCCATGTTTTTTTGCAAAGACCCAACTTCTACTTTCCAGAATGTTGAAATTCTAAGCAGGAAACAGAGATGTGCAAAATCATTTGGTCTTGTAATCTGAAGAATATGTGTTCAATCCCTGTTAGTACATTTATAGAACAGAAGTGGCATGGTTGCCAACTTTTATGTCATAATTTTCAAAAACTGAAGTTCATGTTTTCGATCCCTGTCCGTACCTGTTTTAAGAATTGCTGCTATCATTTCATTGTAGTTTCAATGGAGTGGTGTATATAAAAAGTACATTGTATTAATAGTTCACCCCTCCGCTTCCAGACTGTATATGAATGTGGGAAGCCGCCGCTGGCTGATCCCGCCCTGGCTTACATAAAACATTTAAAAAATTAACCTGAATTAGGGCCAGACTAGTTACCATCATTTTCTCACATTGCAATTGAAGGTTTTTTCTATTGTCTCTTTTTGGTCAATTTAGATTGTTAATGTAGATTGTATAGAATTATTTATTTTTATGTTATGGTTAAAAATGTTAATATTTTACTGTGACTTGTCGTAGGCTCCTAAGTGGACCATAAGGTTAAAAACCAAACCAAATTAAGAAAACTAAACTGAAAAACAAAAAAATACAATTAAAAACTAAGTTGCTCCGCCAGAGTGTCTCTTTTGGGTCACTTTTGCTGGTCCCAAGCCCAGATTTGTTTGTTCCATGTGTAACTCTGTGTTGTTGTTTGTGTTGCACTGCTTTGCTTTATCTTGGCCAGGTCGCAGTGGTGTATGAGAACTTGTCCTTAACTGGCTTACCTGGTTAAATAAAAGTGACATTTAAAAAAAAAAAAAGCAACATTTTTTTCTTTCCCAGAAAGGGGATGTAGCTCAGTGGTAGAGCGCATGCTTTGCATGTATGAGGTCCTGGGTTCAATCCCCAGCTTCTCCATGTTTTTTTGCAAAGACCCAACTTCTACTTTCCAGAATGTTGAAATTCTAAGCAGGAAACAGAGATGTGCAAAATCATTTGGTCTTGTAATCTGAAGAATATGCGTTCAATCCCTGTTAGTACATTTATAGAACAGAAGTGGCATGGTTGCCAACTTTTATGTCATAATTTTCAAAAACTGAAGTTCATGTTTTCGATCCCTGTCCGTACCTGTTTTAAGAATTGCTGCTATCATTTCATTGTAGTTTCAATGGAGTGGTGTATATAAAAAGTACATTGAATTAATAGTTCACCCCTCCGCTTCCAGACTGTATATGAATGTGGGAAGCTGCCGCTGGCTGATCCCGCCCTGGCTTACATAAAACATTAAAAAAATTAACCTGAATTAGGGCCAGACTAGTTACCATCATTTTCTCACATTGCAATTGAAGGTTTTTTCTATTGTCTCTTTTTGGTCAATTTAGATTGTTAATGTAGATTGTATAGAATTATTTATTTTTATGTTATGGTTAAAAATGTTAATATTTTACTGTGACTTGTCGTAGGCTCCTAAGTGGACCATAAGGTTAAAAACCAAACCAAATTAAGAAAACTAAACTGAAAAACAAAAAAATACAATTAAAAACTAAGTTGCTCCGCCAGAGTGTCTCTTTTGGGTCACTTTTGCTGGTCCCAAGCCCAGATTTGTTTGTTCCATGTGTAACTCTGTGTTGTTGTTTGTGTTGCACTGCTTTGCTTTATCTTGGCCAGGTCGCAGTGGTGTATGAGAACTTGTCCTTAACTGGCTTACCTGGTTAAATAAAAGTGACATTTAAAAAAATAAGCAACATTTTTTTCTTTCCCAGAAAGGGGATGTAGCTCAGTGGTAGAGCGCATGCTTTGCATGTATGAGGTCCTGGGTTCAATCCCCAGCTTCTCCATGTTTTTTTGCAAAGACCCAACTTCTACTTTCCAGAATGTTGAAATTCTAAGCAGGAAACAGAGATGTGCAAAATCATTTGGTCTTGTAATCTGAAGAATATGCGTTCAATCCCTGTTAGTACATTTATAGAACAGAAGTGGCATGGTTGCCAACTTTTATGTCATAATTTTCAAAAACTGAAGTTCATGTTTTCGATCCCTGTCCGTACCTGTTTTAAGAATTGCTGCTATCATTTCATTGTAGTTTCAATGGAGTGGTGTATATAAAAAGTACATTGAATTAATAGTTCACCCCTCCGCTTCCAGACTGTATATGAATGTGGGAAGCTGCCGCTGGCTGATCCCGCCCTGGCTTACATAAAACATTAAAAAAAATTAACCTGAATTAGGGCCAGACTAGTTACCATCATTTTCTCACATTGCAATTGAAGGTTTTTTCTATTGTCTCTTTTTGGTCCATTTAGATTGTTAATGTAGATTGTATAGAATTATTTATTTTTATGTTATGGTTAAAAATGTTAATGTTTTACTGTGACTTGTCGTAGGCTCCTAAGTGGACCATAAGGTTAAAAACCAAACCAAATTAAGAAAACTAAACTGAAAAACAAAAAAATACAATTAAAAACTAAGTTGCTCCGCCAGAGTGTCTCTTTTGGGTCACTTTTGCTGGTCCCAAGCCCAGATTTGTTTGTTCCATGTGTAACTCTGTGTTGTTGTTTGTGTTGCACTGCTTTGCTTTATCTTGGCCAGGTCGCAGTGGTGTATGAGAACTTGTCCTTAACTGGCTTACCTGGTTAAATAAAAGTGACATTTAAAAAAAAAAAAGCAACATTTTTTTCTTTCACAGAAAGGGGATGTAGCTCAGTGGTAGAGCGCATGCTTTGCATGTATGAGGTCCTGGGTTCAATCCCCAGCTTCTCCATGTTTTTTTGCAAAGACCCAACTTCTACTTTCCAGAATGTTGAAATTCTAAGCAGGAAACAGAGATGTGCAAAATCATTTGGTCTTGTAATCTGAAGAATATGCGTTCAATCCCTGTTAGTACATTTATAGAACAGAAGTGGCATGGTTGCCAACTTTTATGTCATAATTTTCAAAAACTGAAGTTCATGTTTTCGATCCCTGTCCGTACCTGTTTTAAGAATTGCTGCTATCATTTCATTGTAGTTTCAATGGAGTGGTGTATATAAAAAGTACATTGTATTAATAGTTCACCCCTCCGCTTCCAGACTGTATATGAATGTGGGAAGCTGCCGCTGGCTGATCCCGCCCTGGCTTACATAAAACATTTAAAAAAAATTAACCTGAATTAGGGCCAGACTAGTTACCATCATTTTCTCACATTGCAATTGAAGGTTTTTTCTATTGTCTCTTTTTGGTCAATTTAGATTGTTAATGTAGATTGTATAGAATTATTTATTTTTATGTTATGGTTAAAAATGTTAATATTTTACTGTGACTTGTCGTAGGCTCCTAAGTGGACCATAAGGTTAAAAACCAAACCAAATTAAGAAAACTAAACTGAAAAACAAAAAAATACAATTAAAAACTAAGTTGCTCCGCCAGAGTGTCTCTTTTGGGTCACTTTTGCTGGTCCCAAGCCCAGATTTGTTTGTTCCATGTGTAACTCTGTGTTGTTGTTTGTGTTGCACTGCTTTGCTTTATCTTGGCCAGGTCGCAGTGGTGTATGAGAACTTGTCCTTAACTGGCTTACCTGGTTAAATAAAAGTGACATTTAAAAAAAAAAGCAACATTTTTTTCTTTCACAGAAAGGGGATGTAGCTCAGTGGTAGAGCGCATGCTTTGCATGTATGAGGTCCTGGGTTCAATCCCCAGCTTCTCCATGTTTTTTTGCAAAGACCCAACTTCTACTTTCCAGAAATTGAAATTCTAAGCAGGAAACAGAGATGTGCAAAATCATTTGGTCTTGTAATCTGAAGAATATGCGTTCAATCCCTGTTAGTACATTTATAGAACAGAAGTGGCATGGTTGCCAACTTTTATGTCATAATTTTCAAAAACTGAAGTTCATGTTTTCGATCCCTGTCCGTACCTGTTTTAAGAATTGCTGCTATCATTTCATTGTAGTTTCAATGGAGTGGTGTATATAAAAAGTACATTGAATTAATAGTTCACCCCTCCGCTTCCAGACTGTATATGAATGTGGGAAGCTGCCGCTGGCTGATCCCGCCCTGGCTTACATAAAACATTTAAAAAAAAATTAACCTGAATTAGGGCCAGACTAGTTACCATCATTTTCTCACATTGCAATTGAAGGTTTTTTCTATTGTCTCTTTTTGGTCAATTTAGATTGTTAATGTAGATTGTATAGAATTATTTATTTTTATGTTATGGTTAAAAATGTTAATATTTTACTGTGACTTGTCGTAGGCTCCTAAGTGGACCATAAGGTTAAAAACCAAACCAAATTAAGAAAACTAAACTGAAAAACAAAAAAATACAATTAAAAACTAAGTTGCTCCGCCAGAGTGTCTCTTTTGGGTCACTTTTGCTGGTCCCAAGCCCAGATTTGTTTGTTCCATGTGTAACTCTGTGTTGTTGTTTGTGTTGCACTGCTTTGCTTTATCTTGGCCAGGTCGCAGTGGTGTATGAGAACTTGTCCTTAACTGGCTTACCTGGTTAAATAAAAGTGACATTTAAAAAAAAAAAAAAAGCAACATTTTTTTCTTTCCCAGAAAGGGGATGTAGCTCAGTGGTAGAGCGCATGCTTTGCATGTATGAGGTCCTGGGTTCAATCCCCAGCTTCTCCTCCATGTTTTTTTGCAAAGACCCAACTTCTACTTTCCAGAATGTTGAAATTCTAAGCAGGAAACAGAGATGTGCAAAATCATTTGGTCTTGTAATCTGAAGAATATGCGTTCAATCCCTGTTAGTACATTTATAGAACAGAAGTGGCATGGTTGCCAACTTTTATGTCATAATTTTCAAAAACTGAAGTTCATGTTTTCGATCCCTGTCCGTACCTGTTTTAAGAATTGCTGCTATCATTTCATTGTAGTTTCAATGGAGTGGTGTATTTAAAAAGTACATTGTATTAATAGTTCACCCCTCCGCTTCCAGACTGTATATGAATGTGGGAAGCCGCCGCTGGCTGATCCCGCCCTGGCTTACATAAAACATTTAAAAAATTAACCTGAATTAGGGCCAGACTAGTTACCATCATTTTCTCACATTGCAATTGAAGGTTTTTTCTATTGTCTCTTTTTGGTCAATTTAGATTGTTAATGTAGATTGTATAGAATTATTTATTTTTATGTTATGGTTAAAAATGTTAATATTTTACTGTGACTTGTCGTAGGCTCCTAAGTGGACCATAAGGTTAAAAACCAAACCAAATTAAGAAAACTAAAATGAAAAACAAAAAAATACAATTAAAAACTAAGTTGCTCCGCCAGAGTGTCTCTTTTGGGTCACTTTTGCTGGTCCCAAGCCCAGATTTGTTTGTTCCATGTGTAACTCTGTGTTGTTGTTTGTGTTGCACTGCTTTGCTTTATCTTGGCCAGGTCGCAGTGGTGTATGAGAACTTGTCCTTAACTGGCTTACCTGGTTAAATAAAAGTGACATTTAAAAAAAAAAAAAAAGCAACATTTTTTTCTTTCCCAGAAAGGGGATGTAGCTCAGTGGTAGAGCGCATGCTTTGCATGTATGAGGTCCTGGGTTCAATCCCCAGCTTCTCCATGTTTTTTTGCAAAGACCCAACTTCTACTTTCCAGAATGTTGAAATTCTAAGCAGGAAACAGAGATGTGCAAAATCATTTGGTCTTGTAATCTGAAGAATATGCGTTCAATCCCTGTTAGTACATTTATAGAACAGAAGTGGCATGGTTGCCAACTTTTATGTCATAATTTTCAAAAACTGAAGTTCATGTTTTCGATCCCTGTCCGTACCTGTTTTAAGAATTGCTGCTATCATTTCATTGTAGTTTCAATGGAGTGGTGTATATAAAAAGTACATTGTATTAATAGTTCACCCCCTCCGCTTCCAGACTGTATATGAATGTGGGAAGCTGCCGCTGGCTGATCCCGCCCTGGCTTACATAAAACATTAAAAAATTAACCTGAATTAGGGCCAGACTAGTTACCATCATTTTCTCACATTGCAATTGAAGGTTTTTTCTATTGTCTCTCTTTTTGGTCCATTTAGATTGTTAATGTAGATTGTATAGAATTATTTATTTTTATGTTATGGTTAAAAATGTTAATATTTTACTGTGACTTGTCGTAGGCTCCTAAGTGGACCATAAGGTTAAAAACCAAACCAAATTAAGAAAACTAAACTGAAAAACAAAAAAATACAATTAAAAACTAAGTTGCTCCGCCAGAGTGTCTCTTTTGGGTCACTTTTGCTGGTCCCAAGCCCAGATTTGTTTGTTCCATGTGTAACTCTGTGTTGTTGTTTGTGTTGCACTGCTTTGCTTTATCTTGGCCAGGTCGCAGTGGTGTATGAGAACTTGTCCTTAACTGGCTTACCTGGTTAAATAAAAGTGACATTTAAAAAAAAAAAAGCAACATTTTTTTCTTTCCCAGAAAGGGGATGTAGCTCAGTGGTAGAGCGCATGCTTTGCATGTATGAGGTCCTGGGTTCAATCCCCAGCTTCTCCATGTTTTTTTGCAAAGACCCAACTTCTACTTTCCAGAATGTTGAAATTCTAAGCAGGAAACAGAGATGTGCAAAATCATTTGGTCTTGTAATCTGAAGAATATGCGTTCAATCCCTGTTAGTACATTTATAGAACAGAAGTGGCATGGTTGCCAACTTTTATGTCATAATTTTCAAAAACTGAAGTTCATGTTTTCGATCCCTGTCCGTACCTGTTTTAAGAATTGCTGCTATCATTTCATTGTAGTTTCAATGGAGTGGTGTATATAAAAAGTACATTGTATTAATAGTTCACCCCTCCGCTTCCAGACTGTATATGAATGTGGGAAGCTGCCGCTGGCTGATCCCGCCCTGGCTTACATAAAACATTAAAAAATTAACCTGAATTAGGGCCAGACTAGTTACCATCATTTTCTCACATTGCAATTGAAGGTTTTTTCTATTGTCTCTTTTTGGTCAATTTAGATTGTTAATGTAGATTGTATAGAATTATTTATTTTTATGTTATGGTTAAAAATGTTAATATTTTACTGTGACTTGTCGTAGGCTCCTAAGTGGACCATAAGGTTAAAAACCAAACCAAATTAAGAAAACTAAACTGAAAAACAAAAAAATACAATTAAAAACTAAGTTGCTCCGCCAGAGTGTCTCTTTTGGGTCACTTTTGCTGGTCCCAAGCCCAGATTTGTTTGTTCCATGTGTAACTCTGTGTTGTTGTTTGTGTTGCACTGCTTTGCTTTATCTTGGCCAGGTCGCAGTGGTGTATGAGAACTTGTCCTTAACTGGCTTACCTGGTTAAATAAAAGTGACATTTAAAAAAAAAAAAAGCAACATTTTTTTCTTTCCCAGAAAGGGGATGTAGCTCAGTGGTAGAGCGCATGCTTTGCATGTATGAGGTCCTGGGTTCAATCCCCAGCTTCTCCATGTTTTTTTGCAAAGACCCAACTTCTACTTTCCAGAATGTTGAAATTCTAAGCAGGAAACAGAGATGTGCAAAATCATTTGGTCTTGTAATCTGAAGAATATGCGTTCAATCCCTGTTAGTACATTTATAGAACAGAAGTGGCATGGTTGCCAACTTTTATGTCATAATTTTCAAAAACTGAAGTTCATGTTTTCGATCCCTGTCCGTACCTGTTTTAAGAATTGCTGCTATCATTTCATTGTAGTTTCAATGGAGTGGTGTATATAAAAAGTACATTGTATTAATAGTTCACCCCTCCGCTTCCAGACTGTATATGAATGTGGGAAGCTGCCGCTGGCTGATCCCGCCCTGGCTTACATAAAACATTAAAAAAAATTAACCTGAATTAGGGCCAGACTAGTTACCATCATTTTCTCACATTGCAATTGAAGGTTTTTCTATTGTCTCTTTTTGGTCCATTTAGATTGTTAATGTAGATTGTATAGAATTATTTATTTTTATGTTATGGTTAAAAATGTTAATATTTTACTGTGACTTGTCGTAGGCTCCTAAGTGGACCATAAGGTTAAAAACCAAACCAAATTAAGAAAACTAAACTGAAAAACAAAAAAATACAATTAAAAACTAAGTTGCTCCGCCAGAGTGTCTCTTTTGGGTCACTTTTGCTGGTCCCAAGCCCAGATTTGTTTGTTCCATGTGTAACTCTGTGTTGTTGTTTGTGTTGCACTGCTTTGCTTTATCTTGGCCAGGTCGCAGTGGTGTATGAGAACTTGTCCTTAACTGGCTTACCTGGTTAAATAAAAGTGACATTTAAAAAAAATAAGCAACATTTTTTTCTTTCCCAGAAAGGGGATGTAGCTCAGTGGTAGAGCGCATGCTTTGCATGTATGAGGTCCTGGGTTCAATCCCCAGCTTCTCCATGTTTTTTTGCAAAGACCCAACTTCTACTTTCCAGAATGTTGAAATTCTAAGCAGGAAACAGAGATGTGCAAAATCATTTGGTCTTGTAATCTGAAGAATATGCGTTCAATCCCTGTTAGTACATTTATAGAACAGAAGTGGCATGGTTGCCAACTTTTATGTCATAATTTTCAAAAACTGAAGTTCATGTTTTCGATCCCTGTCCGTACCTGTTTTAAGAATTGCTGCTATCATTTCATTGTAGTTTCAATGGAGTGGTGTATTTAAAAAGTACATTGTATTAATAGTTCACCCCTCCGCTTCCAGACTGTATATGAATGTGGGAAGCCGCCGCTGGCTGATCCCGCCCTGGCTTACATAAAAATAAAAATAAATTAACCTGAATTAGGGCCAGACTAGTTACCATCATTTTCTCACATTGCAATTGAAGGTTTTTTCTATTGTCTCTTTTTGGTCAATTTAGATTGTTAATGTAGATTGTATAGAATTATTTATTTTTATGTTATGGTTAAAAATGTTAATATTTTACTGTGACTTGTCGTAGGCTCCTAAGTGGACCATAAGGTTAAAAACCAAACCAAATTAAGAAAACTAAAATGAAAAACAAAAAAATACAATTAAAAACTAAGTTGCTCCGCCAGAGTGTCTCTTTTGGGTCACTTTTGCTGGTCCCAAGCCCAGATTTGTTTGTTCCATGTGTAACTCTGTGTTGTTGTTTGTGTTGCACTGCTTTGCTTTATCTTGGCCAGGTCGCAGTGGTGTATGAGAACTTGTCCTTAACTGGCTTACCTGGTTAAATAAAAGTGACATTAAAAAAAAAAAATAAGCAACATTTTTTTCTTTCCCAGAAAGGGGATGTAGCTCAGTGGTAGAGCGCATGCTTTGCATGTATGAGGTCCTGGGTTCAATCCCCAGCTTCTCCATGTTTTTTTGCAAAGACCCAACTTCTACTTTCCAGAATGTTGAAATTCTAAGCAGGAAACAGAGATGTGCAAAATCATTGGTCTTGTAATCTGAAGAATATGCGTTCAATCCCTGTTAGTACATTTATAGAACAGAAGTGGCATGGTTGCCAACTTTTATGTCATAATTTTCAAAAACTGAAGTTCATGTTTTCGATCCCTGTCCGTACCTGTTTTAAGAATTGCTGCTATCATTTCATTGTAGTTTCAATGGAGTGGTGTATTATAAAAAGTACATTGTATTAATAGTTCACCCCTCCGCTTCCAGACTGTATATGAATGTGGGAAGCTGCCGCTGGCTGATCCCGCCCTGGCTTACATAAAACATTAAAAAAAATTAACCTGAATTAGGGCCAGACTAGTTACCATCATTTTCTCACATTGCAATTGAAGTTTTTTCTATTGTCTCTTTTTGGTCCATTTAGATTGTTAATGTAGATTGTATAGAATTATTTATTTTTATGTTATGGTTAAAAATGTTAATGTTTTACTGTGACTTGTCGTAGGCTCCTAAGTGGACCATAAGGTTAAAAACCAAACCAAATTAAGAAAACTAAACTGAAAAACAAAAAAATACAATTAAAAACTAAGTTGCTCCGCCAGAGTGTCTCTTTTGGGTCACTTTTGCTGGTCCCAAGCCCAGATTTGTTTGTTCCATGTGTAACTCTGTGTTGTTGTTTGTGTTGCACTGCTTTGCTTTATCTTGGCCAGGTCGCAGTGGTGTATGAGAACTTGTCCTTAACTGGCTTACCTGGTTAAATAAAAGTGACATTTAAAAAAATAAGCAACATTTTTTTCTTTCCCAGAAAGGGGATGTAGCTCAGTGGTAGAGCGCATGCTTTGCATGTATGAGGTCCTGGGTTCAATCCCCAGCTTCTCCATGTTTTTTTGCAAAGACCCAACTTCTACTTTCCAGAATGTTGAAATTCTAAGCAGGAAACAGAGATGTGCAAAATCATTTGGTCTTGTAATCTGAAGAATATGCGTTCAATCCCTGTTAGTACATTTATAGAACAGAAGTGGCATGGTTGCCAACTTTTATGTCATAATTTTCAAAAACTGAAGTTCATGTTTTCGATCCCTGTCCGTACCTGTTTTAAGAATTGCTGCTATCATTTCATTGTAGTTTCAATGGAGTGGTGTATATAAAAAGTACATTGTATTAATAGTTCACCCCTCCGCTTCCAGACTGTATATGAATGTGGGAAGCCGCCGCTGGCTGATCCCGCCCTGGCTTACATAAAAATAAAAATAAATTAACCTGAATTAGGGCCAGACTAGTTACCATCATTTTCTTACATTGCAATTGAAGGTTTTTTCTATTGTCTCTTTTTGTCCATTTAGATTGTTAATGTAGATTATATAGAATTATTTATTTTTATGTTATGGTTAAAAATGTTAATGTTTTACTGTGACTTGTCGTAGGCTCCTAAGTGGACCATAAGGTTAAAAACCAAACCAAATTAAGAAAACTAAACTGAAAAACAAAAAAATACAATTAAAAACTAAGTTGCTCCGCCAGAGTGTCTCTTTTGGGTCACTTTTGCTGGTCCCAAGCCCGGATTTGTTTGTTCCATGTGTAACTCTGTGTTGTTGTTTGTGTTGCACTGCTTTGCTTTATCTTGGCCAGGTCGCAGTGGTGTATGAGAACTTGTCCTTAACTGGCTTACCTGGTTAAATAAAAGTGACATTTAAAAAAAAAAAAAAAGCAACATTTTTTTCTTTCCCAGAAAGGGGATGTAGCTCAGTGGTAGAGCGCATGCTTTGCATGTATGAGGTCCTGGGTTCAATCCCCAGCTTCTCCATGTTTTTTTGCAAAGACCCAACTTCTACTTTCCAGAATGTTGAAATTCTAAGCAGGAAACAGAGATGTGCAAAATCATTTGGTCTTGTAATCTGAAGAATATGCGTTCAATCCCTGTTAGTACATTTATAGAACAGAAGTGGCATGGTTGCCAACTTTTATGTCATAATTTTCAAAAACTGAAGTTCATGTTTTCGATCCCTGTCCGTACCTGTTTTAAGAATTGCTGCTATCATTTTATTGTAGTTTCAATGGAGTGGTGTATATAAAAAGTACATTGAATTAATAGTTCACCCCTCCGCTTCCAGACTGTATATGAATGTGGGAAGCTGCCGCTGGCTGATCCCGCCCTGGCTTACATAAAACATTAAAAAAATTAACCTGAATTAGGGCCAGACTAGTTCCCATCATTTTCTCACATTGCAATTGAAAGTTTTTTCTATTGTCTCTTTTTGGTCCATTTAGATTGTTAATGTAGATTGTATAGAATTATTTATTGTTATGTTACGGTTAAAAATGTTAATGTTTTACTGTGACTTGTCGTAGGCTCCTAAGTGGACCATAAGGTTAAAAACCAAACCAAATTAAGAAAACTAAACTGAAAAACAAAAAAATACAATTAAAAACTAAGTTGCTCCGCCAGAGTGTCTCTTTTGGGTCACTTTTGCTGGTCCCAAGCCCAGATTTGTTTGTTCCATGTGTAACTCTGTGTTGTTGTTTGTGTTGCACTGCTTTGCTTTATCTTGGCCAGGTCGCAGTGGTGTATGAGAACTTGTCCTTAACTGGCTTACCTGGTTAAATAAAAGTGACATTTAAAAAAAAAAAAGCAACATTTTTTTCTTTCCCAGAAAGGGGATGTAGCTCAGTGGTAGAGCGCATGCTTTGCATGTATGAGGTCCTGGGTTCAATCCCCAGCTTCTCCATGTTTTTTTGCAAAGACCCAACTTCTACTTTCCAGAATGTTGAAATTCTAAGCAGGAAACAGAGATGTGCAAAATCATTTGGTCTTGTAATCTGAAGAATATGCTTTCAATCCCTGTTAGTACATTTATAGAACAGAAGTGGCATGGTTGCCAACTTTTATGTCATAATTTTCAAAAACTGAAGTTCATGTTTTCGATCCCTGTCCGTACCTGTTTTAAGAATTGCTGCTATCATTTCATTGTAGTTTCAATGGAGTGGTGTATATAAAAAGTACATTGAATTAATAGTTCCCCTCCGCTTCCAGACTGTATATGAATGTGGGAAGCTGCCGCTGGCTGATCCCGCCCTGGCTTACATAAAACATTTAAAAAAATTAACCTGAATTAGGGCCAGACTAGTTACCATCATTTTCTCACATTGCAATTGAAGGTTTTTTCTATTGTCTCTTTTTGGTCCATTTAGATTGTTAATGTAGATTGTATAGAATTATTTATTTTTATGTTATGGTTAAAAATGTTAATGTTTTACTGTGACTTGTCGTAGGCTCCTAAGTGGACCATAAGGTTAAAAACCAAACCAAATTAAGAAAACTAAACTGAAAAACAAAAAAATACAATTAAAAACTAAGTTGCTCCGCCAGAGTGTCTCTTTTGGGTCACTTTTGCTGGTCCCAAGCCCAGATTTGTTTGTTCCATGTGTAACTCTGTGTTGTTGTTTGTGTTGCACTGCTTTGCTTTATCTTGGCCAGGTCGCAGTGGTGTATGAGAACTTGTCCTTAACTGGCTTACCTGGTTAAATAAAAGTGACATTTAAAAAAAATAAGCAACATTTTTTTCTTTCCCAGAAAGGGGATGTAGCTCAGTGGTAGAGCGCATGCTTTGCATGTATGAGGTCCTGGGTTCAATCCCCAGCTTCTCCATGTTTTTTTGCAAAGACCCAACTTCTACTTTCCAGAATGTTGAAATTCTAAGCAGGAAACAGAGATGTGCAAAATCATTTGGTCTTGTAATCTGAAGAATATGCGTTCAATCCCTGTTAGTACATTTATAGAACAGAAGTGGCATGGTTGCCAACTTTTATGTCATAATTTTCAAAAACTGAAGTTCATGTTTTCGATCCCTGTCCGTACCTGTTTTAAGAATTGCTGCTATCATTTCATTGTAGTTTCAATGGAGTGGTGTATATAAAAAGTACATTGAATTAATAGTTCACCCCTCCGCTTCCAGACTGTATATGAATGTGGGAAGCTGCCGCTGGCTGATCCCGCCCTGGCTTACATAAAACATTTAAAAAATTAACCTGAATTAGGGCCAGACTAGTTACCATCATTTTCTCACATTGCAATTGAAGGTTTTTTCTATTGTCTCTTTTTGGTCCATTTAGATTGTTAATGTAGATTGTATAGAATTATTTATTTTTATGTTACGGTTAAAAATGTTAATGTTTTACTGTGACTTGTCGTAGGCTCCTAAGTGGACCATAAGGTTAAAAACCAAACCAAATTAAGAAAACTAAACTGAAAAACAAAAAAATACAATTAAAAACTAAGTTGCTCCGCCAGAGTGTCTCTTTTGGGTCACTTTTGCTGGTCCCAAGCCCAGATTTGTTTGTTCCATGTGTAACTCTGTGTTGTTGTTTGTGTTGCACTGCTTTGCTTTATCTTGGCCAGGTCGCAGTGGTGTATGAGAACTTGTCCTTAACTGGCTTACCTGGTTAAATAAAAGTGACATTTAAAAAAAAAAATAAGCAACATTTTTTTCTTTCCCAGAAAGGGGATGTAGCTCAGTGGTAGAGCGCATGCTTTGCATGTATGAGGTCCTGGGTTCAATCCCCAGCTTCTCCATGTTTTTGCAAAGACCCAACTTCTACTTTCCAGAATGTTGAAATTCTAAGCAGGAAACAGAGATGTGCAAAATCATTTGGTCTTGTAATCTGAAGAATATGCTTTCAATCCCTGTTAGTACATTTATAGAACAGAAGTGGCATGGTTGCCAACTTTTATGTCATAATTTTCAAAAACTGAAGTTCATGTTTTCGATCCCTGTCCGTACCTGTTTTAAGAATTGCTGCTATCATTTCATTGTAGTTTCAATGGAGTGGTGTATATAAAAAGTACATTGAATTAATAGTTCACCCCTCCGCTTCCAGACTGTATATGAATGTGGGAAGCTGCCGCTGGCTGATCCCGCCCTGGCTTACATAAAACATTAAAAAAAATTAACCTGAATTAGGGCCAGACTAGTTACCATCATTTTCTCACATTGCAATTGAAGTTTTTCTATTGTCTCTTTTTGGTCCATTTAGATTGTTAATGTAGATTGTATAGAATTATTTATTTTTATGTTATGGTTAAAAATGTTAATATTTTACTGTGACTTGTCGTAGGCTCCTAAGTGGACCATAAGGTTAAAAACCAAACCAAATTAAGAAAACTAAACTGAAAAACAAAAAAATACAATTAAAAACTAAGTTGCTCCGCCAGAGTGTCTCTTTTGGGTCACTTTTGCTGGTCCCAAGCCCAGATTTGTTTGTTCCATGTGTAACTCTGTGTTGTTGTTTGTGTTGCACTGCTTTGCTTTATCTTGGCCAGGTCGCAGTGGTGTATGAGAACTTGTCCTTAACTGGCTTACCTGGTTAAATAAAAGTGACATTTAAAAAAAAATAAGCAACATTTTTTTCTTTCCCAGAAAGGGGATGTAGCTCAGTGGTAGAGCGCATGCTTTGCATGTATGAGGTCCTGGGTTCAATCCCCAGCTTCTCCATGTTTTTTTGCAAAGACCCAACTTCTACTTTCCAGAATGTTGAAATTCTAAGCAGGAAACAGAGATGTGCAAAATCATTTGGTCTTGTAATCTGAAGAATATGCGTTCAATCCCTGTTAGTACATTTATAGAACAGAAGTGGCATGGTTGCCAACTTTTATGTCATAATTTTCAAAAACTGAAGTTCATGTTTTCGATCCCTGTCCGTACCTGTTTTAAGAATTGCTGCTATCATTTCATTGTAGTTTCAATGGAGTGGTGTATATAAAAAGTACATTGAATTAATAGTTCACCCCTCCGCTTCCAGACTGTATATGAATGTGGGAAGCTGCCGCTGGCTGATCCCGCCCTGGCTTACATAAAACATTTAAAAAAAATTAACCTGAATTAGGGCCAGACTAGTTACCATCATTTTCTCACATTGCAATTGAAGGTTTTTTCTATTGTCTCTTTTTGGTCAATTTAGATTGTTAATGTAGATTGTATAGAATTATTTATTTTTATGTTATGGTTAAAAATGTTAATATTTTACTGTGACTTGTCGTAGGCTCCTAAGTGGACCATAAGGTTAAAAACCAAACCAAATTAAGAAAACTAAACTGAAAAACAAAAAAATACAATTAAAAACTAAGTTGCTCCGCCAGAGTGTCTCTTTTGGGTCACTTTTGCTGGTCCCAAGCCCAGATTTGTTTGTTCCATGTGTAACTCTGTGTTGTTGTTTGTGTTGCACTGCTTTGCTTTATCTTGGCCAGGTCGCAGTGGTGTATGAGAACTTGTCCTTAACTGGCTTACCTGGTTAAATAAAAGTGACATTTAAAAAAAAAAAGCAACATTTTTTTCTTTCCCAGAAAGGGGATGTAGCTCAGTGGTAGAGCGCATGCTTTGCATGTATGAGGTCCTGGGTTCAATCCCCAGCTTCTCCATGTTTTTTTGCAAAGACCCAACTTCTACTTTCCAGAATGTTGAAATTCTAAGCAGGAAACAGAGATGTGCAAAATCATTTGGTCTTGTAATCTGAAGAATATGCGTTCAATCCCTGTTAGTACATTTATAGAACAGAAGTGGCATGGTTGCCAACTTTTATGTCATAATTTTCAAAAACTGAAGTTCATGTTTTCGATCCCTGTCCGTACCTGTTTTAAGAATTGCTGCTATCATTTCATTGTAGTTTCAATGGAGTGGTGTATATAAAAAGTACATTGAATTAATAGTTCACCCCTCCGCTTCCAGACTGTATATGAATGTGGGAAGCTGCCGCTGGCTGATCCCGCCCTGGCTTACATAAAACATTTAAAAAAAATTAACCTGAATTAGGGCCAGACTAGTTACCATCATTTTCTCACATTGCAATTGAAGGTTTTTTCTATTGTCTCTTTTTGGTCCATTTAGATTGTTAATGTAGATTGTATAGAATTATTTATTTTTATTTTATGGTTAAAAATGTTAATATTTTACTGTGACTTGTCGTAGGCTCCTAAGTGGACCATAAGTTAAAAACCAAACCAAATTAAGAAAACTAAACTGAAAAACAAAAAAATACAATTAAAAACTAAGTTGCTCCGCCAGAGTGTCTCTTTTGGGTCACTTTTGCTGGTCCCAAGCCCAGATTTGTTTGTTCCATGTGTAACTCTGTGTTGTTGTTTGTGTTGCACTGCTTTGCTTTATCTTGGCCAGGTCGCAGTGGTGTATGAGAACTTGTCCTTAACTGGCTTACCTGGTTAAATAAAAGTGACATTTAAAAAAAATAAGCAACATTTTTTTCTTTCCCAGAAAGGGGATGTAGCTCAGTGGTAGAGCGCATGCTTTGCATGTATGAGGTCCTGGGTTCAATCCCCAGCTTCTCCATGTTTTTGCAAAGACCAACTTCTACTTTCCAGAATGTTGAAATTCTAAGCAGGAAACAGAGATGTGCAAAATCATTTGGTCTTGTAATCTGAAGAATATGCGTTCAATCCCTGTTAGTACATTTCATGGTTGCCAACTTTTATGTCATAATTTTCAAAAACTGAAGTTCATGTTTTCGATCCCTGTCCGTACCTGTTTTAAGAATTGCTGCTATCATTTCATTGTAGTTTCAATGGAGTGGTGTATATAAAAAGTACATTGTATTAATAGTTCACCCCTCCGCTTCCAGACTGTATATGAATGTGGGAAGCTGCCGCTGGCTGATCCCGCCCTGGCTTTGCTCTGCGAGAGTATCTCTTTGGGT